>NC_057351.1:58599548-58867048 GCF_016509475.1 Prionailurus bengalensis
TTTCCATCCTCCCAAGTGTCAGCTTGTGACACTGTGTCACCCCCTTGCCTACCGTGGCCTAGGGAAAGAAACTGAAACCTACGAAGGGTGTGATTGGGATCAGCCACAATGCAATCCTATCACGATGGCCAGGACATGGAGTCCTCAACACGAGTCCAGGAAGCAGAGACCAGCACACGGTGTGTGCCCATGTATTTCAGGCCTTGTCAGAGTCAACAGAGGGACTGTCTTGACAGATGTGGCAGCTGAACTTGCAGCCGAGAGTGACTCACAGACACAGGAGGTGAGGCAGAGAAAAGCCATAAGGCTGCTTATTCCTGAAAGCCCAGGAGAGCTCTGGGAGAGGGCCACCCTCCTCTGACCCCAACCCCCCCAGGCCCGGAAGACCTCCCCTTCCAGGAACATCATGGCTTCCCACGGAAGTCTGCCCCACCGTCACTGGGTTCCTTACACTGGGAACCCCAAAGCCATGACTGGGGCCACGAGGTCATGAAAGAGAGGCTGACGCCACTCTGAGAAGTGCCTGCCCATCCCAGAGGCACAGAGATCTCTCTCATCTCCTTTGACAGTGACCTGCTTGGGGTCATGTCCTTTCTTTGTGGGGGAGAGGAATTGTACAGGCCAAGCAACCTCTTTGCCCTCTCAGCAGTGGGAAGAGGCAGGAGAGTGCTCTGACTGCCCAGCCTTCTACCAGGTGTCCCTGTGAGACAGACATCAAACAAATGCAACAGGACAAGTGCTGGAGAGGGTTCAGCTGCCAGGCCCCTGATGGAAAGAAAATCAAATAAGAACTAGGGCACAGAATTCCTCAGAAAGATCCTTATCCTTGGCAGAGGTCAGGAAGTTTGAGAGGTCAGGTGGAGACACTCAGGTGCTCTGGTGAGCTCTGCCCTCAGGCTGTCCCCTTGCAACTATGTGCAATCTAGAAATCAACATCTCCTGATGGAGGTTCTGCCTACTCTGGGCCCAGCCCACCCATGGGGGTGAGACTTGATTACAATATCTGTGTCCCAGAGGGGAGCCAGGAAAGTCATAGGCTGGTGAGAACTCAGCTAGGAAATTTGTAAGGCCCAAACACGGAATCACCAGGCTTACAGGGCAAGGGACGGTAATTAGAATGTAGAGAGGAAGGTAGAGAGGTAGGGACATAGGGTGTAGGGAGGTAGGAAGGAAAGAAGGAAGGAAGGAAGGAAGGAAGGAAGGAAGGAAGGAAGGAAGGAAAGAAAGAAAGAAAGAAGGAAGGAAGGAAAGAAGGAAGAAAGGGCAGGGCAGAGGGAGAGAGAAAAGAGGGGCTTTGGGTGCCTGTTGAGCAAAGATGATGCCCATAATGTGCAAAATTTCTGCATTCAGTAGAACAATTTATTTTAAATCCCCTTATCCTTTCTTCCTCCATCTGACCTTTTATATCTGTTTATTTTGTTACTTGCCCCTCCCAGCAGAATGGAAGCTCCATAAGGGCAAGAACATGGACCTAATTCACCAGTGATGCTAGCTTTCCACAACAGTGCCTGCTCTGTATAGCAGGGGCACACTAAATATGTAAGGTATTCTGAGTGTATGAATGAAGCAAGCAAATTTTGGGACTCCCTTTCCTGGGCTCGTACTCGGGGGCCCAACCCTTCCTAGCTAAGCTGAGGGAAAATACCACACCCTGAAGTGTGCACCTCATCAGTGTTCAGTTTGATGATCTTGACAATTGTATGTATTCAGATAACAAGCACCCAAAACAAGACGTAGAACATTTCAGTGACCAAAATCTTCCCCCTGGCCCATTTCCAGATCAAATCCTCCTATCCTGGGCAACCTCATTCTGCCTTTTTCACTGGAGACTAGTCTTTCCTGTTCCTGGATTTCCTATGAAGGGAATTGGCTGTCATGTCCTTTCAGTGGCCACCTTCCTTGTTGAGCATGTTTTTGACAATCATCCACGTTGCTGCATGTATTTGTGGTTCATTCTTTTCAATTCTGATCTGTCTGCTGGATGAATGGCCCATAAGTTGTTTATCTGGTCTCCACCTGGCGAACTTTTTAGGTGTTTCCCATCTGAGGCAACAATGAATGAGGCCGCAGTGGATTTTCTTGTGGACACAGGACACAGGTTTTTGTTTCAGTTGAGGACATTCCTAGGAGTGGAATTACTGGATCTTAGGATGGATGGATGTTCACCTTTATCAAAAACTGCCCAACCATTTTCTGAGGTAGTTGTACCATTTCATGTTTCCCCCAGCAATGCACGAGAGTTCTGGCTTCCTACGTGCTCGCCAAGACCTACTGTTCTCAGTCTTTTTAAACGTAGTCACTCTAGTAAGGATGTAGTGTTATCTCACTGTAGCTTTTTGAAAAATCATTTTATTGAGATCTGATTTACAGCCCACACCATTTATCCATGTAAGTTGTACATCTGGCGCCTTTTACTATATTCACAATGTTGTACATCCATCAGCAAAATCAATTTTAGAACATTTTCATTACCCCATAAGTGGGGGGGGGGTGCACTCCTTAGCCATCACCCCTTCTTCAATCTCCCTCATACCCTCTCCAAGCCTTAGGCAACCATCAATCTACTCCATTTTTATAGATTTCCCCATTCTGGACATTTCATGTATTTTGGAAAGTAGGATGTGGTCTTTTGTGACTGGTTCCTCTTAGTTAACATTATGTATCTGATACTCATTTAGGTCGGCATGTACCAGGACCTCATTATTATTGTTGCTAAATAATACGAGCGTACTTCATTTTATTATGCTTCACTTTTTAAATGTTTATTTCTTTGGGGTGGGGTGCAGCGCAGAGAGAGATGGTGATGAAGAATCCTAAGCAGGCTCTGCACTGTCAGCGCAAAGTCCGACGTAGGGCTTGAACCCACAAACTGCGAGATTGTGACCTGAGCTGAAATCAAGAGTCAGATGCTTAACTGGGTCGCCACCCAGGTGCTCCATGCTTCACTTTTTTACAAATTGTTGTTTACAAATTGAAGGTTTGTGGCAATTTTGTGGAACAAATCTATTGGTGTCATTTTTTTTTTCCCAACGGCATCTGTTCACTTCTTTTGTCTATGTCACATTTTGTATATTCTCATAAGATTTCAAAGTTTTTCATTATTATTATATTGGTTACAGTGATCTGTGATCAGTGATCTTTGATGTTACTATTGTGATTATTTTGGGGTGCCAAACTATACATGGTTTTAATTGATAAATAACATACATTCTGCCTGTTCCACTGGCCATTCCCTCCTTTCTCTCCCTCTTCTCAGGCTTCCCTGTTCCCTGACACACAACAATTTTGAAATTAGGTCAGTTAATACCTAAACAATGGCCCCTACATGTTCAAGTGCAAGGAAATGTCACATGTCTTTCACCTGAAATCGAAAGGCAGAAATGATAAAGCATAGTGTGGAAGGCATGTTGAAAGCCAGAGATAGGCTGAAATCGAAGCCTCTTCTATGAAATAGCCAAGTTATGAGTGCAAAGGGAAAGGTCTTGAAGGAAAACCTAAGTGCTGTCCAGTGAACACACAAATGACAAAAAGTGAAACAGACTTATTATTATTGATAGGGAGAAAGTTTTACTCATCTGCACAGAAGATCAAACCAGCCACACGTTCTTTTAAACTCAAGCCTAATCCAGAGCAAGACTCTGACTTTTTTCAGGGCACCTGGGTGGCTCAGTTGGTTGTGTGTCCAACTTCAGCTCAGGTCATGATCTCACGATTTGTGGGTTCAGGCCCCACATCGGGCTCTGTGCTGACAGCTCAGAGCCTGGAGACTGTTTCAGACTCTGTGTCTCCCTCTCTCTGCCCCTTCCCCCTCATGCTCTGTGTGTGTGTGTGTGTGTGTGTGTGTGTGTGTGTCTCTGAAATAAGTAAACATTAAAAAAAATAAAAAAAAAGACTCAGACTCTTTTCAATCTATGAAGGCTATGAAATGGTGATGAAGCTACAAAAGAAACGTTTAAAGCTAGCAAGGCTGGTTCATGAGGTTTGATGAAAGAAGTCGTCTCGACAACATCAAAGTGCAAGGTGAAACAGCAAGTGCTGATGTAGAACCTGCAGCAAGTTCTCCAGAAGATCCAGCTCAGCTCATTCATGAAGGTGAATTATCACTAAACAACAGACCTTCTATGTAGGCAAACAGCCTTATATTGCAAGAA
The DNA here is from genome assembly GCF_016509475.1 of Prionailurus bengalensis. Taxonomy (NCBI): domain Eukaryota; kingdom Metazoa; phylum Chordata; class Mammalia; order Carnivora; family Felidae; genus Prionailurus; species Prionailurus bengalensis. Next base: position 58,603,700 of record NC_057351.1, read on the forward strand.
GATGCCATTTAGGATTTCATAACTAGAGAGAAGTCAATGCCTGGCTTCAAAGCTCCAAAGGACAAGCTGACTCTCTTGTCAGGTGCTAATGCAGCTGGTGACTTTAAGTTGAAGCCAATGCTCATTGACCATTTTGAAAATCCTAGGGCCCTTGAAAATTATGCTAAATCTATTCTGCCTTGCTCTAGAGTGGAACAACAAAGCCTGGATAAAAGCACATCTATTTAAAACATGGTTTACTGAATACTTTATGCCCACTGTTGAGACTTACTGTTCAGAAAAAAAAAAGATTCCTTTCAAAAAATTACTGCTCATTGATAAGGCACCTGGTCACCCAAGGGTTCTGATGGAGATGTTTTCAGGCCTGCTAACACAGCATCCCTCCTGTAGCCCATGAATCAAGGAATTCTTTTTCATAAGGTTATAGCTACCAGAGGGAGTGATTCTTCTAATGGATCTGGGCAAAGTCAGATGAAAATCCTCTGGAAAAGATTCACCATTCTAGGTGCCATTAAGAACACTCATGATTCATGGGAAGAGGTCAAAATTTCAACATTAACAGAAATTTGTTAGAAGTTGATGCCAGTCCTCCTGGATGCCTTTGAAGGGCTCAAGACTTCGGTAGGGAAGTAACTGCAGATATGGTGGGAATAGCAAGGGAAGTAGAATTAGAAGTAGAGCCTGAAGATGGGACCGAGTTGCTCCAATCTCATGATAAAAATTTAACCTGTGAGAAATTGTTTCTCATTGGTGAGTAAAGAAAGTGGTTCCTTGAAGGGGAAACAACTCATGGGGAAAATGCTATAAAGACTGTTGAAATGACAACAGAGTGGGGGCGCCTGAGTGGCTCAGTCAGGTAAGTGTCCGACTTCAACTCAAGTCATGATCTCAAGGCTCATGAATTAGAACCCCACGTCAGGCTCTCTGCTCCCTGCCCCACATCAGGATCCCGCTACAGATCCTCTTGTCTCCCTCTCTCTCTGCCCCTCCCCTGTTTGCTCGCTCGCTCTCTCTCTCTCTCTCTCTCTCTCTCTCCAAAGTAAATAAACTTTTTTAAAAAGAGAGAAATGACAACAAAGGATTTAGAATATTACCCAAACTCAGTTGATGAAGCAGCGGCAGGGTTTGAGAGGACTGACTCCAATTTTCAAAGAAGCTCTCCTGTGGGTAAAATGCTATCAAACAGCATCATTTGCTACAGAGAAATCATTCATAAAGGGAAGAGTCAGTTGATGCAGCAAACTTCATTGTTGTCTTATTTTAAGAAATTGTCACAGCCACTCCAGCCTTCAGCACCCACCTGATCAGTCAGCAGCCATCAACGTGGAGGCAAAAGCTTCCACCAGCAAAAAGATTATGAGGTGCTGAAAGCTCAGGTGACAGCTAGCACTTTTTAGCCATAAAGAATTCTTTTTTTTTTTAATTTTTTAATGTTTATTTATTCTTAAGACGGAGACAGAGGGTGAACAGGGGAGGGACAGAGAGAGAGGGAGACGCCGAATCTGAAACAGGCTCCAGGCTCTGAGCTGTCAGCACAGAGCCCGATGCAGGGCCCAAACCCACGAACTGTGAGATCATGACCTGAGCCTAAGTCGGACGCTCAACCGACTGAGCCACCCAGGTGCCCCAGCCATAAAGTTTTCTTTAATGAAGATATGTACATTTTTAGACATAATGCTATCACATACTTAATAGACTACAATGTTGTGTAAACATAACTTTTATAGGCAGTGGGAAACCACAAAGTTTTCTGACTTGCTTTATTGCAATATCTGCTTTATTGGAGAGGTCTGGAATTGAACCTACAACATCTGTGAGGTATGCCTGTACTCCTTTGTAAAAATACACCACATCTTATTTATCTATTAGTCATTTGATGGACATTTGGGTAGTTTCCACCTTTTCTACAATGAATAATGCTGCTATGAATATTTGGGTACAAGTTTTTATGGGGACATGTTTTCATTTCTCTTGAGTGCATACCTGAGGGGAATTGCTGAATCAGTTGGTAACTCCAGGTTTGACATTGAGGACTGCCAAAATGTTTTCAAAAGTGGCTGCACATTCTACATTCCCACCAGCAGTGTATGAGGGTTCCAGTTTCCCCACATCCTCACCAACGCTTGTTACTATATGTCTTTTTTAAAAAGCCATTCTAATATAAAGTATCTCACTGTGGTTTTGACTTGCATTTCCCTGCTGGCTACTGATATCGAGCATCTTTTCTTGTGCTTATAGGCCATTTGTGAATCTTCACTGGAGAAATGTCTATTCAATTTTTAATTGGGTCTCTTATCTTTTTATTATGGAGGTGTAAGTAAGGTGTAAGTCCCTTATCATATCAGATATGTGATATGCAAACATTTTCTCCCAATCTGTAGGTTGTCTTTTTGCTTTCTTGATAATATCCTCTAAAGCACGAAAGTTTTTGATCTTAACAAAGTCCAAATTACCTATTTTTTCTTTTGTTGTTTATGCCTTAAGTGTAATATCTAAGATATTGAGCAATTTAATGTGCTTATTGGTCATTGTTATATCTTCTTTTGTGAGATGCCTATTCAAAATCTTTTGCCATTTTCCTTATTAACTTGTTTATCTTTTTAAGTGTTAGGATAGATGTACCCATTCTCTGGCTTGTCTATTTGTTTTCTTTTTTTTTTTTTAATTTTTTAATGTTTATTTATTTTTGAGAGAGAGACAGAGAGATACAGAATGCAAGCCAAGGAGGGACAGAGACAGAGGGAGAAAGAATCTGAAGCAGGCTCCAGGCTCCAAGCTGTCAGCACAGGGCCCAACTCAGGCCTTGAACCCACCAACCGTGAGATCACGACCTGAGCTGAAGTGGGACACTCAACCGACTGAGCCACTCAGGTGCCCCAGTCTATTTGTTTTCTTAATTTTTTTTTTTTTTGATACCAGAAAACTTTACTTTCATGAAGTCTAATTTATCCATTTTTTTCTTATGATTATTGCTTTTGTGTCCTATCTAAAGAATCTTTTCCTACTTCAGAGTCACAAAGGTATTTTCCTATGGCTTTATATACATGCTTTAATGCTGTGGGTTTTGCATTTAGCTCTGATCCCTCTCAAATTAATTTTTGTGTATGGGTGAGGCGCATTTATTCTATATCCAGTTGTTGCCACAATATTTGTTAAACAGACTTTCCCTTCCACATTGTATTGACCTGGGAGCTTTGTGAAAAATCAGTTAACTATATATGTGTTGGTGTATTTATGAAGTTGCAAGTTCATTTCATTGATCTAAATAGATCATTGATCTAAATAGTTTCTACTTTTGCTAATACCACAATCTTGACTACTCTAGCTTTACAGTAAGCTTACAGTAAGCTTTTATTGAAATAAAATAGCTCAATTCTTCCAACTTTATTCTTTTTCAAGATTGTTTTTAGCTATTCTGTAAACCCTTTATATTTTTGCTTACTTTTATAATCAGCTTATCTATTTCCTCAAAGACACCTTTTGGATTTTTATAGGGAATAAGTTAATCTATAGAACAACATTGAGTGTTCCCATCCATGAACATTGTATGTATTATTTCTTTTTTTTTTTCTTTCCAATTCTTTAGGAGCTTTTGAATTTCTCTCATAAATGTTTCCTAATTTTCAGTGTAGAGATCCTGCAAATATTTTGTTAGATTTATTCTTTTATATGTGTTATTTTTGACGCTATTTCAAAGAATAGATTTTAAATTTTATTCTCCAATTGTTTTTTTTTTAAGTTTATTTGCTTATTTTGAGAGAGAGAGAGAGAGAGAGAGAGAGAGAGAGAGCGCAGAGGAAGGGAGAGAGAGAATCCAAAACAGGCTCTGCATTGTCAGCACAGAGCCCGATGTAGGGCTTGAACTCAGGAAGCATGAGATCATGACCTGAGCTGACGTCGGATGCTTAAGCTTCTGAGCCACCCTGGTGCCCTTCTCTGATTGTTTTTAATAGTATATAGAATGAAATTATTTTTTTATATTGACTTTGTAACCTTGACCTTTCTGAATTCGCTTACCAATTTCTTTTTCTTACCTATTGTACTAGCTAGGATTTTAAGCACAATGTTGAATAGAAGTGGTGAGAGCAGACATGTTTGCCTGTTCCCCTATCTTAGAGAAAAGAGATTTAATATTTCCCCATTAAGTATAATATTAGCTGTAGTCCTTCTGTGGACCCTTTTTATTAGATTAGGGAGGTTTCCTTCTATCAAGTTTTCCAAGAGATTTTTATTTTGGAGCTGAGAGATTTATCCCTCCCATCCCCCTGCCCCCACATCCAGGCTTTAACAACAGTACTGATCCCTCTTAGTACTTCCTTCTGACACAACAGTATGACCCCAATGCACAGTTAACTAACTCCCTTACTCTGAGCAACCAGCTCAGTGCTTAAGGTTTCCTATTCGTTTCCTTCCTATTAGGCCCAATGAAAGAATGAAGCAAAAGCCTTGTCTCAAGGAGCTTGGACTTTGAGAGAAGAGATAAGTCGCACACAGGTAATTATTCTTACATCTGCGGAAGAAGTGCCAAAAATGATGGTGCTCTCTGGAGGCCCCAGGCGAGAGAAAGAGAGAGAGAGAGAGAAAGCAAGCATATCCTGCAATAGTGAAGATCAGGGGAGGCTTTAAGAAAGGGATGGAACTTGAATTTGCCTTGAGAAATGACTAACATTTGGGCAGGAAGAGCAGAGGGGAAGAAAAAGCTGGGAAGATGGAGCATGTTTAGAAATCAGCAAGTGTAGTTTGAGGGAGGTGTAAGATACACCAAACAGGTAGTGGGAATGAAGGCTGGCATGGGAAGTTCATGGTCAAACCACGGAGCGCTTTGAATACTAAAATTATGGAGCCTAGATATAAATAAAATAATAATTGCACCTGATTTTGTGTCCACTAGAGTATTTTTTTTAATGTTTATTTATTTTTGAGAGAGAGTCAGAGTGTGAGCAGGGGAGGGGCAGAGTGAGAGGGAGACACAAAATCCGAAGCGGGCTCCAGGCTCGGAGTTGTCAGCACGGAGCCCAATGTGGGGCCCGAAACCCACAAACCGCGAGATCAGGACCCGAGCCAAAGTCAGATGCTCAATTGACTGAGCCACCCAGGTGCCCCTCCAACAGAGTATTAATCACCTTAATATGCTATTTAATATTCACAACAATTCTGCAAAACAAAGATTATCCCCCTTTTACAAATGAGGAAATTGAAGTTCACAGAACAAAGTAAATCGCCCCAGGTTACCAGGTGCCTCAGTAAATTTCAGAACCAGGATCTCAGCCTAACACTTTTTCCTCCTTTCTAAAATAATATTTTACATAGTTGAGATCTCATAAATATATACGTTTTGTCCTCCCTCATTAACATTATAGCATGAACATTTTTCTATATCAAGAGAAACGCTTCTTACACAGTATTCTTGTCGGTGTTGAATACATAAAGCTGCAGCATCACTGACAGTTTTTGCGATATTCCGTTTTATAACATTATTTTTAGTATTACAAATTTTTTTTTAATTTTTTTTCAACGTTTATTTATTTTTGGGACAGAGAGAGACAGAGCATGAACGGGGGAGGGGCAGAGAGAGAGGGAGACACAGAATCGGAAACAGGCTCCGGGCTCTGAGCCATCAGCCCAGAGCCCGACGCGGGGCTCGAACTCACAGACCGCGAGATCGTGACCTGGCTGAAGTCGGACGCTTAACCGACTGCGCCACCCAGGCGCCCCAAGTATTACAAATTATAAATAATACCGAGGCGCCTGGGTGGCTCAGTCAGTTAAGCATCCAACTTCGGCTCAGGTCATGATCTCACGGTTCACGAGTTCAAGCCCTGCGGTGGGCTCTGCTCACAGCTCAGAGCCTGGAGCCTGCTTCGGATTCTCTCTCTCTTTCTCTCTCAAAAAAGTAAACATTTAAAAACATTTATAAAATATTATAAAAAATACTATGGTGAATATGTGTGAATCGATTGATCCTCCTACCAGCAATCTAAGAGAATACTTACCTCATCTCATCCCCCCCCCCCAATAATATTGAATATTCTCAAGTCTTTAGTACTGATGAATACATACTATTATTACTTTGTGTTGAACGGTTAGTGAAGTTTAACAGTTTCAAAGTGTTTGCATCTGTCTGTCCTCCCTTGTCAAATGGCTGCTCCATTCCTTTGCTCCTCTACCATTTAGAGTCTCAGCTAAGCTTATCAGTCTGTATGAGCCCTTTGTATATAAAGGCTGTTGTTGTCATAATTGTTGGGACAATTTGTTTCTTTTGCTGACTAAAGCCCCTTGACCAAGAAATAAGCCTAAAATACAAGTCAGTGTGTTGGTTTGACCACTGTCATCCGAGAGCCAGACTGTGACCAGTCCCTCAGGAGTGCAGACCCAGTCCCTCTGCTTAAAGGAGAAACAACATCCCAGTGAGGGAAATAGAATAAACATATTCTCAGATGGGGGCCCCTGGCGGCTCAGTAAGTTAACTGTCAGGCTCTTGATTTCGGCTCAGGTCATGACCTCATGGTTTGTGAGCCTGAAATTGGGCTCCACTCTGGCAGTGTGAAGCCTGCTTGGGGTTCTCTCTCTCTCTGCCCCCACCTCACTTGTGCTCTCTCTCTCTCTCTCTCTCAAAATAAATAAATAAACTTAAAAAAAAATTTTTTAGTATTTTAAAAATATTCTCAGATGATTAACTTGAGGTAGCTTTTTTTTTTTTTTCCAGTTCAATCACCTCTAAATTCTAATGCTACCAAAGGAGAATGGAGTGGTGGTTTCACATATCGTTTAATTCTGGGGCACCTGGGTGGCTCAGTAGGTTAAGAGACCAACTGTTGATTTCGGCTGAGGTCATGATCTGAAGCTTCTTGAGCTCAAGCCTGCCATCGGGCTCTGCGCTGATGGTGCAGAGCCTGCCTGGGTTTCTCTCCCTCTCCCTGTCTCTCGGCCCCTCCCCAGCTCACACTCACATGTTCTGGCTCTCTCTCAAAATAAATAAATAAACTTAAAAAAAAAAAAAGAGAAATATCATTTGATTCTAAGTCATGTTCTCATCAGGTTTATGTCAAAAGTGGTGACGATTTTCCAAGGCTGTGTCTGAAGGACAATTACACTGGTGGCACAGTGTTGCACTGAAATACTCCTCTGGGTCCGTCCATATAATTACCAGGCTGTGCTGGATAAGAGAACCTCAGGATTTCCAGGCTCAGAGTACCAGGATACCCAGAGAAATGGGAGTGAGTCAAGGACATCTGCAAACACAGATAGCATTCCTAACCAGGTCCTGATTATGAACAATTCCATGCCTATAAGAACCAGATGCCAGAACACTTGGGAAGGGCTGAAGGAACAGGGAGACCATTATCTGTGGCTTCCTGTGATTGACATTTATCTACATGACTACAGAGGTCTGTTTCTTCTTGTTGTCTTGAGTTGAAAAATCAAAGTGAAATTGTGCCCCTTTGCATAGAGGAAAATTTTTAACTCCAATCTCTACCTCCCAAGCTTACTTGTGCTTTCTCTTAGATACTAAATATCTATCATCTAAGTCAATACATAAACTCTACTGCATCCAAAGATTGATCACATACTTATATATAACTTCCAATTTGCTTGCTACTAATACTTCTTAACAACAAGGCCCAAGATTTCCCCATATTACTCCTACTGTGCGGTCATATTTTGTGGGCAGAGTTTTAAAATTGGGGGTGACACACTCAATTCCATGTGACACGTCCCAGATGAACTTCAGGGAAAAGCCCAAGCTAGGGAACCAGAGGTCACCTTTCTATTATATTCATCAACAATGACATGGGATCTGACCATTTCTCCCTGAAACTCTCTCCTTAATCTAGACCTTCCCTAGATTCCCAAAGGTTCCCCCATAGGGCAGCATCTTATCTTTAGAGAGAAATACAATACCCCAGTTCTAATTTTGTCTTGGCAGGCCTTCCCTTTCTTTCTCTGGCAGAAAATGAATGATCTAGTTCCCGGCCTAAGTAATATACAAGCAGAAGTCCAGGATCTGGAAGAAAGGTCAAATATACTTAGGCAGTTAAGGAGAAGGAAAATTGGTCTCCAGGTTAGAGAGCCACCCTCACGCACAATGAAGGGTACAGCCCTAAAGGAACCCTGGATCTTCTCCCTGGAAGAGTGACCCTGTGGTTGGCAGAGGAATTGAGTAGACAGTGCAGAGCAAGCCCCAGGAGCAGCATGTGCACAGACTTCCCTTCTACACGCCCAGCACTTCGCAGCCATGACAAGACCCGCTGCTCCTAAGGGAGGCAGCCAGTCAGGCTCATTCAAAACTTTTGCACCGGCCAGGGAGCCTCGACTGGAATGGAGGTGCCGGTGACTGGCTGGCCAGGGAGGTGGCCTGACCGTCCCCGAGACCAGTGGCCAACAAGGGAGCTCCTCAGTCCTCCTCCCAGGCAATCCCAGGTGCCTCTCTTGCTGGGAAGCCAACGGCTGGCACCAGCCCCTTGTGCTCTCCTCTTCCCAGAGGAAGGATCCTGGGACAGGATTCCGGGACGCCTGGCTGTGGAAGGAGGCTGGGAGGAATCATGGCCTGCCTGGTCCTGGGCTTGCTCTCATGGTCAGCCTCCCACAGGCCCAGAAAGACAGGGGCCATGAGGGACAGGGCAGGGAGGTGAGAGCGTCTCAGGGACCCAGGATTCTGGGCAGGGACTTAGACTTTGGGCTCTAGCATCACACTTCTGAAAGGCTCAACTCCTGGCTGCTGTGACCAGAGGCAAGCGACTTAACCTCCCCTTATCTCAGCTGAACGCACAGCCCGCCTCATGGAGTCGCAGTAAGGATGACATAAAATGATCCTTGCGAAGTGGCTTGCAGTAATAATGCAACACCTGTTGGTTACTCGTGTTGCACACACCAGTCCTCTGGCCTGTGTCTGTGTGAAAGCGAAAGCGTGCGCTCTCTGCCTTTTTCCTTGAAGGAGAACCCCGAATTACAACCTGGCTCAAGTCTCACCGAAACATCCCAGAGGCATAGAGGCCTGTGCGCAGCACAGAGGGATGGGATTCCTACCCCACCCCCACCCCCCCCCCTCCACCGCGGTGCCTGGCAGTGACTGTCCCCTGCTGAGCGCGCTCCAAGGCAGAACACCCTGCGCGCGTGCAGGTACACACGCGCGCGCGCACACACACACAAGACAGACACACGTGGATGTGCAGGCATGTGTGCCGGCCGCCCGTCCCGAGCCCCCGCGGGTTCCGCAGGCTCCGGTTCGCGCGGCGGGGCTGGTGGGCGGGGCAGGGCCATTGTTCCGCAGCGGCCCCCGGCCCCGCGCCCGCCGGGGAGCCACGCGGGACCCCGCCGGCCCCCTTTGCCCGGGACCCCAGCTCGGAAGCCACGTCTCGCCCTCCTCCCACGCGTCTCTGGGCGCGCGAAGACAGGACCGAGCTGCGCGGAGTGGTGGGCCCCGGGGCTTCCCCACTGTTGCCAGGGAAACTTCCCCGGTGCCCAGGCGTTCGCCCGCGGTCGGGGGCCAGTCCCGGGCGGGTAGCCACCCCCCACTCCCGGACCGGGTCCTCTCCCGCGTGCGGAGGGAAAGCTCCCGAGCGCCTCCGAGCCCGCAGGGTGCCGGGCACCGGGCCAGCGGCCGGGGGAAGAGGAGCCGAGAAGGAGAAAGAGACGGGAGGGGGAGCGAGTAGCTCGCGGCAGAGGGAACAGCAGATTGCGCCCAGCCAATGGCAACGGCTGGACGAGGTGGCACCAAATTCCCTTCGGCCAATGACGCGCCAGATTCTACAGAAGCACATTAGCATTTCCCCGGGGGCAGGGGCAGGGGCAGGGGCCTGGGCTGCAGCGGCGGAGCCGCGGTGTGTCTGCAGTATCCTGTTTGTGCGTCTCCATCCCGCAGCACGCCTCAGCCCTGTCTCCTCCCCTCTCCCGCCCAGGCGGGTCTCCCACGGCGAGCCAACTCCGCGCACTTTGCCCCTTCTTGGCAGCGAATAAAAGGGGTCTGAGGAAATACGGACATCCACTGCCAGCTCTAGCCTTTAAATTCCCATCCCGGGTAGAGCCACGTACTGCAGATCGGATCCCGACACCGATCCGGCGCGCACCGCGCAGAGAGGGGTTCGGGGCGCAGCGCCGCGGGTCACCACGCAAACGCGGGCTCGGGAACCGAAGTCTACCCTCTGTTCCGGCTGTCCGGAACTCCGCTCTGCAGTCTCAGCCCCGGGAAAGTGATCCCCGCATCAGAGAGCCCAGATGCCGGCCCACTTGCTGCAAGAGGAGGTGAGCTCCAAGTAATTGCCCGCACACTGCGGGTTCACAGGCGCTGGGTGGACGAGAGCGTTGAGATCTCCGTGGACTGTATAGTCATCTTTTGCGAGTTGTACTGCCTTCAATTTGGTGGGGATGTGGATTGTAATTTGAGGACTTGGTTCCCCAACTTTTGTTTCTTAAGCTTTAAAGAAAAACCTGGTCGTGCCGGTACTTTGATGTCTATATATGCATGCGGGTTTTCCTTTGTGTGTTCTTAAGGGTGCGAGTGTTTTTCTCCTCCTTACTATCGCATCTTCACCTTGAGGTTCCACCACCTTCCACAATCTATCTGCACAGGTCCTGGGGGCTTCCCTCTCTTCCATCAGAGGTACCCCGGACTCTTTAGTTAACAACGTAGGCTTTGGGCGCAGGGTCTGTCCCGACGCCACCCTCCCTCCCCTCCCCCCCCTCGATTAGAGTGAAGTGGCAAGGGCTACGTGCACGTGTCCTCTTCTCCCTCCTGACTCTGCTTCCTCTCCCCTCCAGATCTCTAGCTCCTACACAACTACCACCACCATCACAGCGCCTCCCTCCAGGATTCTGCAGAATGGAGGGTGCAAGTTGGAGAAGCCTTCCCCATACTTGGAAGAAGACATCCGCCCTGAAATAAAAGATGACATCTACGACCCAAGCTACAAAGATCCCGAGGGCCCAAGGCCCAAGCTTCAGTATGTTTGGAGAAACATCATCCTTATGTCTCTGCTACACTTAGGAGCCCTCTATGGGATCATATTGGTTCCCACCTGCAAGGTCTACACCTGGATCTGGGGTAAGAGATTCCCTTGTCCTTCTGACCCAGTGCCCTGGCTTCTCCCCACTCCTCTAATAAGGTAGGATCTTGCATAGAGCAGAGGCAACAGCCCCTCCAGGCCCAGGTTTTCCCAGCCATGTCTCTTGGTGACTCAAGAATGGTGGGCACGGAGCCTAGCACGGAGCCTAGGGGGATCGGGATGCAGGAGTGACGATGCTGGGGGTCCTTTAATATGGGGGTTGGGGAGGGAGCCCTGAGACCGGGTGCTGCAGGCTTTGAAATGAGTTGACCTGGGCCAAAGAGTCAGCTCTCCCTGAAGGAGCATTTCTGTTTCAAGTCATTTGCTTGGCTGCCTGTCCTAGCCCTGCCGGCCACAAAAGGATCAAGGCCACAACCTGGGAGGCATGGGAACATGGGACTAGACCAGCAGCTTTAGAGGGAATATGCTGAGCACAGTCCTAGGAAAGCAAGAGAACCCGCTCAGGAAAAGAGTTAGTAGAAGAGGGAGGACCAGAGAAGAGGTTATCTACAAAATAATTTTGCCTTGGCCCTTGGCCCGACCAGGCTTCTTTGTTTAATAGACGAAGAAAGCTCCTGTATGAAGCAGGTCACACAGATGTTGCTGCGACTCCATGGACGTCCGCAGGGAACTGAGCATGCCACCAAATGAAAATGTTCTGAGAACGAAATATGACGGAGGAAATGTTTCATGTCCAGTGCCCATCTGGCATGCTCTGGCCCCTCTCTCTTGATGTCAGGAAGTCCCTCCTTGCCAGGGACAGCCAGGCCAGGCCAGAAAAGAGAACCCTGAGCAGCCCCAGCCTTGAGGCTGCTGCAGTGAGGGAGATGGTTTCCGGTTTGTCCCTAACCTGCCCTTAGCTCAGCTTTTTCAGGGATCCACGGGGATGGGCTGATGGCAGGGCCCTGCCCCCTGGATACACACATGTGCTTTGCAGGCATTTTCACCTCTGCCACCAAAAGCCTGACCTGGGAAGGGGAAAGGGAGAGCAGAGGGCTCCAGTGCCCCAGGGGCTCCACGTTGCCCCTCTCTGAGGGTAGTGAGCCAGAACTCCCCTCCAAAACACAACTTTAGGGTTTCCAGAGCAGTCTTGGGTGTGGGATGCCTGCCGACAGCTGCACTCTTGGCCGAGAGTTGTGTCGAAGGGCTGGTAGGCCAAGTTTTAGCTGATTCCCCTCCACGGACCTCTTGGTGTAAAGGTGGTAGGATCTTGCCCCTGAAGCTTTGTCTTGGGAAATCTTCTCAGTGCCACAGAGAAATGCAACTGGGTAGATCCCCTCTCTTTGGGATCTCAATTTTTCCAGATACAAAGTGGGACAAACAGGACTTTTTTGGGATTAGGAAGGTAGTGCTCTTTGGGTTACATGTGTGTCACTCCTGGGGCTGGCCGGGTGCAGGAAATCAGTTCATCTGCAGACCAGGAAGGGCCCTTATGCTTGGGAGGGGAGGGGACATGTGTTCTGTACCCCTCTGAGAACCCAGCAGGACTTCAGCTGTAGTGTGAGGGGTCAAGAGCAGGTTTAAGGATCCCCCAGGGAGACTATGGATTCTTCTCTCTGCTCCTTCTTCCCAGTAGAGGATCTTCACAGGTAGTTTTGTCACCTAGCCCCCTCTAACCTCAGAACTCCCTGTAGGCCTCGTGAGGCCCGGAGCTCGGCCAGACAATTGCTGATTGCTCCTTGCCCTTGGCTGCTGGTGCAGGGGGAACAATGCTACCTTTTGGGGGCTCTGCCCATGGGTGTGTACTGTACTTTTGGACAGAGAAACATGGCACACAGAGACTGGATGGTGATTTACATACACACACACACACACACACACACACCCGCCCCCGGGCCACGTGGTGGATGGCTTAGTTGATGGGATGACCAGCTGTATCTAGGAAGTCAGAACTTCTCTGTCTCAAGGAACAAGAGGGGTGAAGGGAGGGTCAGAGGGCCACCTTCAGAGTTTAGGAGCTTGGCTTCTCCTTTTGTTTTATCCCTAAGGACAGTGTTAAATTAGCAACTGGTAGTGATTCCAGTATTTCTCATGGTTCTGAGCGATTTTGAGAGCATCTCAGAAGAGCCCTTAGGGCTGAAGAGATACCTCGGCAATACTGGCCAAGGGGCAAAACTTCTCCAATCTTTCTTAGAGTCAAAGCTATGAGACTTTCCTTAGGCCGACGAGTTGGACATTCATGAAGAAATGAATCCCCAATGGACTTAAGGCTTTCTATTAGATGGGCTTTAGAGATACTGATAGAAAAAGGCACCAGAGTGTATGGGCTCTTTTCCCAATGCCCCTGTTAATACTAGCATCTTATGTGCTTTCTGAGTCAACTTGCCAGGTCCTCTGTGGCGTGCAAAAGCCCTAGCAGCTTCCTTGGTTCTGAGCTGAGTGCTTTTGCTTTCATGCCCAGAGCCATTTTTCTTCCTCATTGGTGACTGGTCGGCTGTGGCTCAACTGTCACTTTTTCAGATGCAGTTGCAGGCAGATACTATACATCTGGAAAGAACTCACCACATGGCTTAAAGCCAGCAAATCACCTGAAGCCCCAATCCCAGCTCAGAGAGACTATGGGTAGAGCTTTCACTGGGACAGACTCTGGCCCCATGGCTCTCCTCCAGATCCTGTAGGAGGAACAGGAGAGGGTGGAGGAAGATAGGATAGGGGAGGAAGGGGGTTATTTAGGAAACTGGTATCTATGGCTGGAGGAGAACACAGGACAATTTGTTACAATGTGCAGTGTCTCCAACTGCAACTAAGTTCCGTGGCCACTGAGGATCTATTGTTTCTAGCAGCTTTCCTAGGAATGGAACACTGTCAACCGTCACCGCTCTACCAAGGCCTCAGCCCCTGCCTCCTAGAGCAGAGGAAGATGGGTATACCCAGAAACCCACTTTTCAGCTCGAGATTATATCTCTGTATAATCTAGAGATTATATCCTGCAGGCCTCCGGGAAGGTGAGGCAGGACAGTGTTGGGGTATTCTGCCGGTAGCTTGGAGGCCATCCCACCACTACCTAGAATTAGCCTTGCCAGAGGGAGCAGGGACTGACTGAGACACATGGCAAAGGAGGGACACAGGAACCGTGGGGCTGTGGAGGGTACAGTATAGCCGGGACACAAACTGCTTGTTGACAGACAACTTGGTTTCGAGCCTCTCACCGCGTACTGCAAGGTACACGTAACTGCAAAGTGAGGATATTAGATCCCATTCAAGGTATCCGATGAATCAGAGAGCATCAAAGCCTTGGCAAAGCTTCAGACACTGTGCAGATATGACTTATGTGCAGTGCGGGTTTTCCCCCGATATGGCCCCACTGCCTGCTAAAATATTGAAATGTTTTTATACTAGTTGGTGAATAGCCACGGTTCAGAGCCCTGTGAGTGTCCTCTAGAATCCAGGGTCCCTTGACCTGGTCAATGCGTAGACCATACTGGCTGTCAAACATTTTAATACCACCCTTGCTTATAGGTCCTAAACTTTGCAGGAGTCGTCTGGGGTCCTTAAAACTTTGGAAAAGTTTAACTGAAGGTCAAAGGAAATGGGATCTGGGATAATGTCCTTCATGATGGAGAATGACACGTGGCTGGGTGATAAGAGCCCTCTTCTCTGCCTGGCCTTTCTGAAGTGCCTGGGATTTGGCTCGTTCCAGAGGATGGGAGGTGATGGTAGTTTTCAGTTTGTAAAACGGAAGGGGCATGGGAGACCAAGGCATCCCTGGAGTTTAGGGTAAAACAGATCCTCACCCGAAGCCTAAAGAACGCACGGACCAGTCTGGAGAACGTCATGTGAATGTCTTCCCAGATTAGTGACTACCCACACTGACTTCTCCCGGCAGGGTTCTTCTACTATGTGATCAGCGCCCTGGGCATAACAGCGGGAGCTCATCGCCTATGGAGTCACCGGACTTACAAAGCTCGGCTGCCCCTGCGGTTCTTCCTGATCATTGCCAACACGATGGCATTCCAGGTAAGAAGCTGGCTCTGCTCAGCTCTTTTCCCTCCACTCTTCTGATGGTCCAGGGACAGAACGGAGGAGCTCAGTGCCTGGAGAGGAGCTACACCTGGACAGCACCTCAATTTCCTCTCCCCTTTAGGGTCACCTCCAGTGCAGGCCCAGTCCCTAAGTCCACATTGGAAGAGGGAGTAGGAGCTACATAGGAAATAGTCTCAGCATCATGGGATTATTTTCGATCCTAAGGTCCCTCTGTTGTCACACAGTCGTAGCTGTTGGGGGCCTTATCATAAGGGGCCGCAGTGCATAAGGAGCTGACCCTGTGTTCCTGGGCAGACACAGGACAATAAATTCGCCATTTTAGGCGAATATTTTAGGATTCCACCATAATGGGATTGAAGCTGATATGTCATAGACTCTTGGACTCTGTGTTCTCGGGTATATGAGCAAATACTTTGTAGCACTGGTTGTGTGCCTGACTATTCTAGGCCCTTGACGTGGATTACCTCATGAAACCCTCACAACGATCTTAGAAGGTCGGTGTGATTACCCCCCTCTTACAGATGAGGAAATGGTGTCACTGACAAGCTAGGTAGACCAACATTTTGGTTCTATCTTGGGCTGCCAGTCTGGCTAAGTCAAATATTGAAGTTTGTTGAGGCAAAGAGTTCATGGCAGAGGTAGAATGCAGGGAACTGGGGAAAGGGAACTCCCAGTTATTAAGTGGAAGCAATGGACAAAAGATAGCCTGTGGTGCGGGGCTTAGCTTGGAGCAAGAGGAAAAAGGAAAGAAAGCAAACTGATCCTGTCCTTCATGGCAGCATCCCAGGTACTTGCCACAGTTGTATAATCATCTCTGTCACAGCACTGAAGGTTCCTGATGTTGTCTTTGTGGGGCAAAGGAAGAGATTCTGGCACATTCTTTAAGGGATGAAAAGAATCCTAGGGGAGCCCACAGGTCATTTGGAAATGGAGTCAAGATCGTGATTTCTTTGCCTGGCCATCGTCTATGTGGCAAGGCGTCAGAACGGAGCTCTCTGAAGCTTCATCCACCGACCGGGACCTGGGAACGCAAGGCTGCCTCCCTTGTGATCTCCATGCCCAGGGGTTTGGCGCCCCGTGAGGACCTTTTCCAGCATTTTTCTTGCTTGAAGAATTGCAATGTGCTTTTCGAATGAAACTCTCTGAGCTCTGTGTGATCTGCCTCCGTTCTGTCCACCATATAACCTTCAAGAAGAAGCTAGTCCTGTTTGTGGTCCGGGGACTTTAAATTGCCCTTCCACCGAAGCTTCGGGGGCAAGCTGGGGGACAAGAGGAGGCAACTCCATGACCCCTTTGATACCCCAACCCCTGGGCATTTTGTGAGGTGGAGCTGAGAGCCATGGGCTCTTAAAGTTGCCTACCCAGTGGAATTCCTCTAAGAGGGTATTTCTCATCAGGCCTACGTTCCTCTTCTCTGTCCCTCCAGAATGACGTGTTTGAATGGGCCCGAGATCACCGTGCTCACCACAAGTTCTCAGAAACAGATGCTGATCCTCACAATTCCCGGCGTGGCTTTTTCTTCTCTCATGTGGGTTGGCTGCTCGTACGCAAACACCCAGCCGTCAAAGAGAAGGGTGGTTTGCTAGACTTGTCTGACCTAAAAGCTGAGAAGCTGGTGATGTTCCAGAGAAGGTGAGTGAGGGGATAACGGGGCTGGGCATCTAGTGCTTGGGGAACCCCCTTTTTTCCCCTAGGGCTTATAAACCGAAGCTGAGTAATTTAGTGAGTTTGCACGTTCCGAATTTAACTTAAAACCCTCATACTTAACGGCCCACAGGCCCCTGCCCATGGACTGTTGTTCTTTCTCTCAGAGCTCTCTTAATTAAACCAGTTAGATTCAACAAATGCTTATTGGCCTAGGACATTCACAGATACAACGATGACTGTGTCACAATCCTTGCCTTCAAGGAGTTTGTAGCCTGTTGGGAAGTGGAGGGGGAGCCAAAGATCTGGACAGCCATGACACATGCAAGATGTTTTCTATACCAATGAGGGGCCCAAAGGAGAGGGAGGTTGTGTAGTGGGGGGCATGGGGGAAGGGTTAATGCAGAAGATAGCTTTGGAATCCCCTGATGGATAGAGATTTTCACAGGTGTGTGTGTGTGGGAAGGGAAAGTACAAACACAAAGAAGAGAAGGAGCTAAAGCATGAAAGCGCATTCCAGCCACAAAGTCCTTTTGCTTGAAGCACAGGGTGTGGTGGCAATAAGACTAGAAAGAGAGGCTGACGCTATTCTTGTAGAGCCTTAAAAGCAAAAGTAGGACTTAATTCAATAGGCAACGGGAAACCATTACAGGTTTTTTGAACAGCAATGTGGCATGACCGGAGGTGTGCTTTAGAAAGGTCACTCTCGGGATGGTCGAAAAAAAAAACCATTGAGTCAGAGAGCTGAGAAGCAGGACCACGAGTAAGGAGTTAACAGGGAGCCAGTTAACATGGCAGGAACGCAAAGTTTGATGCAGGGAATACTAATGGTAGGAGAGTAGAGAACACTGGCCACTGAAGAGAAGCAGGAAACCGGTTCCCTAGAAATGTCAATGGCGTAGCCTACATTGGAGAGAGTGAAGAATGGCACGGAGCCTCCAGAGGGCCTGCGGGCGTCAAGGACGCTCTGTGCCTGGCTCAGGAAGGAGAGGAATGATTAGAGGGGTGGCCAGCAGGACGTGGAGGCAAGACACAGCACAGACTCTCAGAAACCATGGACGGGAAAGAGAAAGGAGCCTACAAGGCAGGATGGAAAAACAGCCTGGGAAGGAGGACTGAGTTTATTAAGTTGGTAATTGGGACCTCACCTGTCTTACCAAGGTGATATTAGGCTACAGTCAAAAAGAACATTGGATGCAGACGCTGGAGACAAGCATTCCAATCCTTGCTCCACCGGTTCCTACTGGTGTGATCCTAGAAAAGTCAGTTCACCTGTCATTACCTCATTTTCTAACCCCGGAGACATTCTCAGAACATTTCCCCACCCCGTTCCCTCTTGCTTTGACTTCTGCTATGTTGTACCCCATAGAAGGAAAGAGCCCCACCGGTGACAGTGGGAAAATCAGGCAGATCTGGGAGTCCTCTCCCCTCTGACTCAGCGTATGGTCTCTCAATGTAGGTACTACAAACCCGGCATCCTGTTGATGTGCTTCATCCTGCCCACTCTTGTGCCCTGGTATTTCTGGGGTGAAACTTTTATACACAGCTTGTGCGTTGCCACTTTCTTGCGTTACGCCATTGTGCTCAATGCCACCTGGCTGGTGAACAGCGCTGCCCACCTCTACGGATATCGCCCTTATGACACCACCATTAGCCCCCGAGAGAATATCCTGGTTTCCCTGGGAGCTGTAGGTAAGTCAGCAGTCCGCAGCAAGACCCCTTCTAGTGGTCCGCCGGTTAGGGTGTTAGGCTAGGAGCCAGAAAAACCAGAGTAACCTGTTTTAGGACTTCTTTCTGTCTGGGATCCCACTGCAAAACTAAGGGTCAATATATTAGACAACTTTTCAGAGTCAGGCAACAGATTTTCTGTGGGAAGAAAAGGGTAAAACAACAACAATGCACTTGATTTCACATTCCAGAACATTCCCAAATGCTATGTATAATGAGCCCCTTTGGGTTTTCCTTTTTCCAGTCACCTCTGGGCTGGATTGCAGGTCTTGCTTGGGGCAGGGAATGCATAAACGGGCCAACAGGATCATTTGGGTGGGCAGTAAGCCTAGGGTGTTATATGTAAACGTGCTGTATACAATGTAGACTAAGTCCTTGTAATTTAATTGCACCAACTTCTATTTTATCTTCTTGCTGTATTCAGGGAGGCCACATCTGAAGCATGTGCCACGCCTTATTCTTTGGTGATGCCAACATGAAGGGCATCAAAGCAATTGTTGGTGACCCTTTGCCACCACTCGTCAGTCCTATCTCTTGCCCTTTATCTTTCTCTCTCCTGCTTCTCCTCTGTGCTAGGAACACACCTTCCCCACAACGTGGCTTAGGGAACCATGAGTAAAGTGGTTAGTTTGATCACAAGTACCCGCTCACTGATCTAATGCTGACTATTCATGAATTTATTTCTATCATTCCAGTCTTAATAGCCAGAGGCTAAGACAACAGGCTTCTAACTATCTGACTCCCCCCGCTTTTCTTCCCCGTCACTGTTTTCAACTAAATATAGACCTTGACCGAGGCCTGGAATTTATTTTCCTGAAGCAGACCCCGTGACCTCTTCCTCACCAATGACCAGTGCTATTGGTCATCCGGTATATCTAGGCAACTTCACCGTTCCACATATTTGTGCCCACTGTGGCCTAACCTTCACTTTTTCGCTTTAAAACCTCCCATTAGATTCTCAATCCTCATCATCTTTACTATCGGTACTAGGGCGTTTTTTTCCCATCTCTTCGGAACTTTCATGTGCCTCCCGCGCCTCGCAGGCACCGTCTACCAGTGCGCCCGCTCATGCTCTGAACCCTGTTTGAAATCAGTCACCTAGGCGATGCAAGTCTGAGACTTTCACAGAAATGGAAGTTTCTGGAATGACACTTGTCCTCTCCTGGCGCTGGGTCTATGGCAAGCTTCCCCAACTGCAGCCTCTTGCTGAGCACGACTTCAGAGTGGCTGCCAGTATCTTACTTTGTCTCGGCTCTCATTCGTTTCTCCGACCTGTTGCCCTCCTCCCTTTTCACCTCTGGCCTTTGTTCTCCTGGGGCTTATTTTTCTGCCGTTCTAACCTTTTTCTTCTTGAGTTACCTCCCCCACAGTCACATGCTCTTTTTCTCTCTGCCAAAGCTGCCCTCCTCCCTTGAGCCTTGCTTGGGCTCTGTCTTGCTGCCCCAGTTGCCGAGTCCTCTCCCTGTTCCATCCATGGGCCTTCCTCTGTTTCTTGGCCTCTTGGCTATGTGTGTATCTGGTTTAGTTTTAAATCTGATAACCGGGGGCCTGGTTGGTGCTTGTACAGAGCCTTGGTACAAAACCATTTATGGAAATTGGTAATCTTGTCGGTACGTTCGGCCTTGTGGCGAGCCCAGCCTCCTACTCAGTTCACACTGTGGATAATCAGGTGTCACAGAGAGAGGACATACCTTGACTTGCCCTGGATGGTGTCATTTACTTTGCAGGACTTCCTTCACTTGCTTGTTATATCATTACTGCTCTACTAGGCTTCTTTTATCTTCAAAGGGCTCAGAGTGTGCTCTTTTATTAGCCAGTCTTTCCCAGCTTTCTAAGGGTCAGTATTGTTACTGTTGAATACGATCCGGAAGGAAGAGTCCTGCCAGAGGTTGGAAGGCTCACTCTCTGCGGAGTTTCCAAAGCTTTACCTGTTCCCGAAATTCTCCTAAAACCGGAATTGCTTTGTTTTTCTTCTGTCCAGCAAAGTGACCTGCTCATCTCAGAATCTCAGAGGTTAGAGGGAATATCTAAGCATTTTAAGTCTTTTTCTTTTTAAGTTTATTTATTTATTTTGAGAGAGGGAGAGAGAGAGAGAGAGAGCAGGGGAGGAGCAGAGAGAGAGGGAGAGAGAAGGAGAGAAACAGAGAGAGAGAGTTCCACACAGGCTCCTCGCTGTCAACGCAGAGCCCGACACAGGGCCTGATCCCACCAACCGTGAGATCCTGACCTGAGCCAAAGCCAAGAGTCGGTTGCTTAACCGACTGAGCCACCCGGGTGCCCCATAAGCATTTTAATTCTTACTCCCTCAGAGAGATTCTGTTTTATCAGCATCACCCTACGCCAGGGTCAAAGCTCAAAGTACTAGAAGCCGGAACAGTCCATTGTAAACCAGTAGTGACTGAGGAAATTCGGGCCCCTGCACTGGGCCTTTTTTCTTCTGCCTTTGGGCTGTTACTGCCCAATTCTGTCAATATCTTCCCCCCTTCGAGGTGGCGCTAATGCCGTGGCGAAAGGTGTGGTCCTTTGCTCATCTCTGTAAGAAGCACAGCAAAAGTCCTTCATTCTCTACCCTGTCCTCTCCCCACGCTGACACATGCACATGTCCACAAAGAGCCTGTAGCGGCTCAGACCAATATTTAGCGAGGCTCTGGAATCTTCCAATCTGAAATCCATTCCCAGCCATAGCAGTTTTCTCTCTAGTTAGCTTATCCTCTGGGAGAAATTGCCGGTCCTTCTCTGACAAAGGCTCCTAGAAAGGCTTGGGGGATCAGGGCTCCCCAGCGCCTCTGAGGGAAACAATTGGGTTCAGAGGCGAAGAGCCTGGGTTCATTGGTTCATTCAGCAATAGCAAGTTTCTGAGGGGGTTGAGGCCCTCTGCTAGGCAACCAGCGCGCGGAGACCACGAAGACTGCAGCTCACAGCGTGGCCCCATAACTCTCATTGCTTCTGTTCCAGGGGAGGGCTTCCACAACTACCACCACTCCTTTCCCTATGACTACTCTGCCAGTGAGTACCGCTGGCACATCAACTTCACCACATTCTTCATCGACTGCATGGCTTTCCTCGGCCTGGCTTACGACCGGAAGAAAGTATCCAAGGCCGCCATCCTGGCCAGGGTTAAAAGAACTGGAGACGGAAGCTACAAGAGTGGCTGAGTTTTGGGTCCCTCGGGTTCCTTTTCCGAAAGCCAGCCGGGCAGAGGTTTAATGTTCTGTTTATTAACTACTGAATAATGCTACCAGGATGCTAAAGAGGATGACATTAACCCACTCCAGTATTCTTTTAAAATTGAAAGCCAACAACTCTGCCTTCACGACACTAAGCTGATATTCTTATTTTTGCTCTTCTCTTCCCTCTCTTCTAGTCCATCGTCGTTTTCTTTGCTTTGTCCGTATCGCTTCCCTTCCCCTCCTCGCTCGTCGCCTCCCAGGCAAGCAGCTCGTCATTCATTGGTGGGTGTCCAACTTCCAAAGCCTAGACAACCGTTCTGTAGCCCAGAGCTTGTGGGCTTTGCCCCACATAACTCTTTCCTTGAGCTGTCCTGAGACTCAGGATGGGTGGCTCACGCTAGAGCTAGGATAAAATCTTCTGGGAAGGCCCCCGTTAATTGTCTTCAGCCCAGGCTTTTGCGAGTTGGAATGGAAAATAACTTTATTGGGCCCAAAGCTTCTAAAGCAGGTAAATTGTCAGGGGAGAGAGTTAGCGTGTATGGTATGATTGAGAAAAGTAAAGACGGGGCGAGGTGGGAATCAAGGCAAGAAGCTCCTGCTGTGATTGGACACACAGTTGCTTGCCTGGTGGGGACTTGGAGCCCCACCAGATGGCATGCCTCCTCTCTCTCCTGACTCTGAATGGGGAATGGGCATAGAGCTTGGCAACGCAAAAGCAAATCTCAATGTCCCACTGTAGTTTAGTCTGAGGGTAAAGAAGAAGCATTTAGTTTGTAGTAAAAGTGGTCTCTGCTGGGGAAGGATTTTTTTTTTTTTTTTTTTTAATAACGACAAGATTTCTTATTCCATATGGCAAGAAATCTTGAGGTTGCTTGTGTCCAGAATTGGTGAATCTAGCGGATCACGGAATCATCAAAATTCTTTCATCTTTCTGCTCTGCCATCTCCGGGACATTGGTCAGCTCCCATCATAGGAATAAGGTGGCTCAAGCGTTTCCAGACATCCGAAAGAGGAACATGTTTGTGGCCTAGTGGTGAGCACAGCCACCTTCCACAAAAGGAAGGATTTTAAGAGGTGGGGTTGGGTCCAACATAAAAATATACATACATACATCCTTTGCTTGGAATGTTAAAGTAATTCACTTAGAGTGTCTCCCTCTGAAAGAGGGATGCTTGAAAAAGAGGAGAAATGAGGTGGGTGGTCTGCTTTCCTCTCACTGCTGGACAGGAGATGGAGAGGTTCCGGGGCAAGGTCTGTTGGCAGTTCCTAAGAGATAACTTTACAAAAGAGGGCTCTGAGAACACCTTGCCAGGGGATTCAGAAGGTTACTGAGTAAGTCATTGGATGTCCTAATTTGGAAGGTGGTTCTACAAACAAGTTAAATGTTAGGTTCGTTCATGAATGCCAGTTTCTCCTTGGAATGAATAAAAACTAGAAGGCTTCTCCCCTCAGTGTTGAACCATTTCATCCATTCCTTCTCTGTTAAAATTCTAGTCTAAAGTATAGGACTGCCTGGGCCGGGGGAAGGCGAGGTAGGAATCTCTCAACTACTGTGGTTATTGATTCCTGGCTCTACCCCAGCTGTCCATTTTCTCCTACAGGTTCTATCTCCTCCCTGCTGTTTTCTTCTTTCTCTGGGCAGGAAGCCTCTTTTGTAGATACTCAGAGGCAGTGATGGCTATTGCTCACCAGGAAGCTCCCCTTCCTGCAGACAGAATGCTCAGGGTCACTGAACCACTGTTTCTCTTTATAAAGTTGAGCTAGCTGCCACTCTCACTTGGCCTCCAGAGTCTCTCCATCTACACCTCTGGGCTCCCCTACCACACTGATGACTCAAGACAAAGCTGGCAAACCTCACCAGAAACATCCCTGGCTCAGGCACAGCCAGGCCAAATGCTCATGTGGTACCAGTGAGCCAGCCGTAGGGCAAAAAAGGGTTTGTTTTTATCCTCCTCTGTCTGGATCAGAACACGAGAGAGCATGCTAGCTGCCCCCTGCTCGCTCAGTAAGCCTGCCCAGCCCGAGTCTGCTCCCAGTGGACAGTGCAATGCTTGTAGAAGTGGGAGGGAGCCTAGTCTTCACTGGGAAGCACAAGAAGCAAAGGGAAGTTCCAAAGTGCCTCACTCAAAAGGAGGCCCCGTTCCCTGGAGCCAGGGTGTACTGCAAAGCCGAGACTTGGGATCTGAGATGCCATGAACTTGGCGGAACAGCGTCTCTGTTCAGTAAACTAACCAGCATTCCCCACCACACAGCCTAGGGCAAACAGTAGTATAGGAGAGGTCTGAAAAAAATCATCGGTGTTTTGAGAACCTTGGACTATTTCTGTCCCTGTACCTAAGTCATCAATGCAAAAGCCTGGCTGTACTCTGTGAAAGATTGGAAATGTACGATACCAAATGTTCTGTGCACTGTTGAGCCCTAATAGTGGAAGGGAAGAGGGCCTTTCTTCCTGTATTCATCAAACAGACAGAGGCTACAGGGGTTAACCTGGACTAAAGGCATCCTTGTCTTTTGAGCTCTTCCTCTCAGTAGAAAAGAATCTACTGGAAGATCACCGTAGTTTAGATCTGCTGACCTGTGTACTTATCCCTTGGGTAGTTTTAATTCCACAGGTTATCAGATGCCTGCTTTATAAATTCTGATCAAAAACAAGTTTATCTTTCTATTCTAATTATGTCGCAGGGATCTGATCCATAGCATGACTTACACAAGGCTGGACAGGGTCCTCAAGCTGAGGGCCCCAGTGTATAGGAGAATGTGTAGGTTGAAGGGTGTCTGCTGAGTAAGGAACACTTGTTTCAAGATTCTAAAGCTGAGTTCAATTGACACATTAATGTCCCAGAAACTCAAGTCTGAATTTCTAACAGTCCTCGCTTTGTGGGTGTGCTGACAACTTATTTGGGTGCCTTACATCTTTTCTAATCAGTGTTGCATATGAGCCCTGCTCTCACTTCCTCTGTGGAGTACCTTTGCACCTGAGAGCCTGCAAAAGTGGCTGGTAGAAAAGGGGGCCTGGCTGGAGAATTATCAGTGTAGTTGTTTGCAGGATTCCCTTCTGGGCTTTACTTTGGAATCTTTTCTTAGGGCTCTTTGTATTAAGTGCCCACATTTGATGGAGGGTGGAAGTAATTTGAATGTATTTGATTTATAATTTTTTTTTTTAGATGAAAAGATGGTTGTAGCATTTAAAATGGAAACTCTTCCTCCTTGGTTTGCTAGTATCCTGAGTGTATTCTCTGTAAGTCTAGCTCAAATGGGTCAGCGTGAAAGGTTAAAGAAAACAAGATGTCAATGTTTCGCGGGTGGCTAAGGCCAGGGCCTCTCCTACCACTGTGCCACTGACTTGCTACGTGACCCTAGGCAAGTCACTTAACTATAATGTGCCTCAGTTTTCCTTCTGTTAAAATGGGATAATAATACTGACCTACCTCAAAGGGCAGTTTTGAGGTGTGACTAATGCTTTTTTTAAAGCATTTTGGGATCCTTCAGCAGAGGAATTCTTTTAAGTCCTGAGTATTTTTATAGTAGCAGTATCCACCATGAACTTGTGTCCACCATGAACCGTGGGTCCTGGATGCTATCATTAATCGATATGGTTCTCTCTGGGAGATTGAGTAAATCCATCGGATAAGTGGTGGATAACTAGCCAGACAACATTTGAGAATGCATAAACTCATTGCCATGGAAACAATACACAGGATACCTTTTCCTTGATTGGGTGGGATTTCCCCCTTTTTATGTGGGATAGTAGTTATTTGTGACCTAAGAATAATTTTGGAATAATTTCTATTAATATCAACTCTGAAGCTTAGTTGTACTGATCTGAAATTGTGTTTGTTCATAATAAAAGTGAAGTGAATCTGATTCTACTGTGTCTGGGTGATTTTTGGCTGTGATTCAAAGTTTCCTGGGACTTTAGTTTAGCTCTGCTGACCCGTACACTTATCGCTTGGGTAGTTTTAATTGATTGTTTACCACGCTGCCTATACCCTGTCCCTGTACCTTTAAGAGTAAAAAAGAAGTAGACGCTACACTGGTTGCCTCACCCCAGTAACCCGCCCTGCCCTTCCTAAGGGTAACTTTAGGTTAAACTCGGCCTTGGCAGCAGGAAACCAGGAGTCTGTTGCCATTAAGTCAAACACATTTACACCAGCTGGCACTTTGGCCTGGGGAAATGCCAGGTCTCTTGCGTGTCACACGGTCACACGGACCCAAGACAGAGATACTCAGAGAGGAAGAGAACGACAGGAGAAGCATCTCTGGGAAAGCTGTTTTTCACCTTGCAACCTAGGCCGGGCAGTCTGGGTCATTCCTCCAAGAAAGGTGAAGAAATGTGGGCCTCCTGGGAATTAAGTGGCTTCCTGAACATGCTGATTAACAGCAGGAAGAAAGGAAAAACAATCCAAGGCAAGGTTAGGAAACTCCCGGAATAGGGCTCTGTGATCTTAAGGTGGAAAAGCCTTTAGCCTTTACCACTTATCTGAGAATCCTCATGGAAAAGAGAATGTGGACTTTCCTGCAGTTTTAAGAAGCTCCGTCTTCCCATAGGAGGCCACCTTGACAACACCCAGGCTTCTACGAGTTCCCCAGAACCAGCTCCCCTTGCTTGTTACCGTAAGTTGCTTAGGATGGCAAGCCCTTAGGACAGGGTTACCCTTACTTAGGACGGGAAGCAAGATTCTCTCAGAGTAATTCTGAGCAGGCAAAATCAAGTCTATATTCACTGAGACCTTGCCAGACCTTAATAACTTAAGTGGATAGTGACATTTTCTTCACCATATCTGGCTTTCCACCCCTTTCCCTTTAAAATGTTTAGGCTGGGGCGCCTGGGTGGCGCAGTCGGTTAAGCGTCCGACTTCAGCCAGGTCACGATCTTGCGGTCCGTGAGTTCGAGCCCCGCGTCGGGCTCTGGGCTGATGGCTCAGAGCCTGGAGCCTGTTTCCGATTCTGTGTCTCCCTCTCTCTCTGCCCCTCCCCCGTTCATGCTCTGTCTCTCTATCCCCAAAATAAATAAATGTTGAAAAAAAAAAAAACTTTAAAAAAATAAAAAAATAAAAAATAAAATGTTTAGGCTGGACTATTATTTCGGTTCTATAATTGTTCTGTTCCTTCTAAGTATTGGCTTTGTTTCCCATTAACTGGCGTCCAATTAAAAAAATTTATCCTCAGTAAGCTCTGCTACCTTCTTTTCCTTTCCTCCTCTCTTCTACCTGGTTGTCCTAATTGAACGAGCTACTATGCTTCCTCCAGGCAATCTGTATTTTGTGTATTTGCTATTTCACCCTGTGGCAGTTTTCTGATTCCTATCTGCGAAAGTTCCAAGAAGGAAGAAAGGAAAGAAAGGAGAGAGCTCTTGGAGCTTGATCAATATGTTCAGTTGAGAGAACTGAATTCAAGATTGAGAGAGAAAAGGAATAAGTAATGAACTTAACTGTAAGGGTGAGTTGTAAATAATGAGCTCCTAGGGGGCAAGGTAATGAACTCTTCTTCTTGACATGTGAAGAGGTTAAGGCTCTAGTTAATAACCCAGATTTAACCATGGGACGAAGGATAACATAATAATGGAGAAGAACATGGAAATAAGGCTTCTGGTGTCCAATGAACAAGAATTTTCTCTCTCTTCTCTAGAGGAAGAACCAAGACAGTCCCTAAAAGTATTCACCGGGGCACAGAAAGAAAGAAAAGCATCCAGATTGGAAAGGAAGAAGTAAATCCATCTCTGTATGGAAATGACAGGATTTTGATTTTGTATATAAAAGAAGTCCTAAAGAATCCACACAGAAAAAAACTATTAGAACTAAAAAACAAATTCAGCAAGGTTGCAGAATACTAGATTGATACACAAAAATCAATTGTATTTCTATAAACTAGCAAAGAATAATACACAAGAAAAGAATTCCACTTATAACAGCATCAAAAAGAATAAGATAAATAGAAATAAATCTAACGAAGCACACACACAAGAATGGTACAGTGTTAACTACAAAATGTTATTGAGAGAAATTAAAGAAGGGAAGCCCAACTGGCTCAGCCTGTAGAGCATGTGACTCTTGATCTCGGGGTGTGAGTTTGAGCCTCACGTTGGGTGCAGAGATTACTTAAAAGCAAAATCTGGAAAGAAAGAAAGGAAAGAGAGAAAGAAATAAGTAAGAAAGAAAGAAATTAAAGAAGACCTAAATAAATGGCGAGAAATCTCTCATGTTCATGAAATGGAAGATGTAAGTTAGTAATACTCCCCAAATTTATCTACAGAGTCAATGCAATTCTTATCAAAATTCCAATTGCCTTTTTAAACAGAAATTGACAAGCTTATCCTAAAATTCATATGGAAATTCAAGGGACCCAGAATAGTCCAAACAAGACAGTGTTAGTGCCAGCATAAGGACATCAATAGAATAGAATTGAGAGTATAGACATAAACCCATATATTTATAGTCAACTGACTTTTGACAAAGATGCTTAGACAATTCAATGAGAAAGAATAGTTTTTTCAACACATGGTGTTGGGACAGCTGGCTATCTACATGCAAAAGAATGTGGTTGACCTACTACCTCACATCATGTATAAATATTAATTCAAAATGGATCAGCTAAAACTATAAAACTCTTAAGAGAAAACAAAAGTGTAAATCTCTATAACCTTGAATTAGGCAATGGTTTCTTAGATAGGATACCAAAAGCCTAAATAACAACAAAAAACTGAATTGGACTTCATCAAAATTTAAAAATCTGTGCTTTGGGGGCGCCTGGGTGGCTCAGTCAGTTGAGCTTCCGACTTTGGCTCAGGTCATGATCTCACAGTCGGTGAGTTCGAGCCCCACATCGGGCTCTGTACCCACAGCTCGGAGCCTGGAGCCTGCTTCAGATTCTGTGTCTCCCTCTCTCACTGACCCTCCCCTGTTCATGCTCTGTTTCTCTTTGTCTCAAAAATAAATAAACATTAACATTTTTTTAAATAAACAAACAAACAAACAAACAAATAAATATCTGTGCTTTGGAGTGCCTGGCTGGCTCAGTCGGTGGAGCATGTACCTCTTGATCTTGGGGTTGTGGGTCTGAGTTCCACGTTGGGTGTGGAGCTTACTTAAAAACAAACAAACCTCTTGCAACTTAACAATAAAAAGACAACCCAATTTTAAAATAGGCCAAGTATTTGAACAGACGTTTCTGCAAAGGAGATACACGGGTGACCAATAAACGCACAAAAAGATGTTCAGTATTAGCTCTCAAGAAATGCCGATCAGAACCACAAAAAGATATATTCACGCTCCCTAGGGTGGCTATCATGAAATAGACAGCTAATAGCAAGTGCTGATGAGGACACAGAATAATTGGAATCTTCACTTATTGCTAGGGGGAAATCTAAAATTATGCAGCTGCTGTGGAAAACAGTTTGGCAGTCCCTCAAAAGGTTACAACATAGCTACCGTATGATCCAGCAACTTTATGCTTAGGCGTCTGTACCCACGAGTATTGAAAACATATGTCCACACAAAAGCTTGTACTTGAAAGTTCATATCAGCATTACATACTACACAATCGCCAAAAGATAGAAACAACTCAAATGGCCGAGAGATGAATAAGCACAAGGTGGTACGGTCATATGATGAGATAGTGTTCAGCCCCCCAAAAAGAATTACCAATGCCTCTGCAACACGGATAAACTCTGAAAACATTAGTCTGAGGAAAAGTAGCCAGACACAAAAGACCCTGCCCCATACAATCCCATCTGTGTGAAATGCAGCACGGGCAACTCCGGAGACAAAAACAGACTGGTGGTTGCCAGAGGCTGGGGTAGGAAATTCAGGTGACTGCTAGTAGGCATGGGTTTTTTTTTTTCTTTTTTGGAGGGAGGGGGATGATGAAACGATCTAGAGTTAGATTGTCGTGGTGGTTGCACAACTCTGTGAATATGCAGGGAACCACTGAATCATGCACTTTAAAGCGCAGTTTTTATGGTAGATGAATTATATCTCAATAAAAAAGTCCAAGAAAAAATTGTGTTTTAATGTTTTTACCATTAGTTGTAAAAAGCTGAGATTCAAACTCAAGTGTAACGAAAAGAAACACTCTACATTTTCTTAATTATAGAATGATATGATCTCTGTTCTCAAACTACAGGGAGACAGGACACCAGTCACATGAGAAAAGGCAGCTGCTACAAACTAAGCAGACTAGGATGATATTCTTGCTAAACCAAAGCCCTTGGAAAAATCCATATGCCATGCACCACGTTCCACATTCGGTAAAGGGGTTGAGGCCAGTGCATAAGTACACATCTAACAACATTTTGATGCGGGAAACCTAAGCTCTGAGTCCACCAGACCTATGCACACAATGATAGAAACAACAACACTTACCTCACAACCAGGCGTCGTACCGAGGGCTTGATAATGCGTCATCGCCCTGTATCAGAAGCAGGTGCTATCACTGCCCCGATTTTACTGACAAGGTCATTGGAATCACTTGGAGAGAAGTTGAGCTGTAAGAGAGTGATTAATGGTTCTGCGATCCAGCTCCAGAACTGGAGGTCATTAACTACTCTATATTGGGTGTGGAGTAGATGATACACCAAAGCCCATGGGCATCAATCGCATATATTCACGTATATGCCCCGTGATATTCAGTTATACTCAGAGGCAAAGCCTAGTTAGAATGGCAGGGAGCTTAACTGATGCGAAGTCAAACTGCAGATGGGTCTTCTGTTGCAGAAGAATCGCACTCCACCTCATGACCCATTTCAACTACACCTGAGTGAAGCTCTCCCAAACATTGGACACATATGTGACATTGCATCTGTGCGTTTCCAAACCATACTCCCCCCTCCTGTCAGGTTTTGAGATCCTCAAGGGCATCTTCTTCTTTGAGAATATCTGGTTGATAAAATTATCGAAAGGTTACATGTCTTGTTTTAAATTCTGCCTCTGCCACGAACCGTTGCTATGTCACAGGGAGCCTGAGCTGTATTGTGACCCGTAGTTAACTTTGTGTTCCGCGGGCCGGCAGGCAAAGTGCTGATTCTTGTTCACCAACTTTGGGGGCAAATACCACAGGCCTTAATTGCAGGCTCCAGGGAACTGAGATGCTATACTGGGGTTGCTGGAGGCAGAGCCCTCCCCTTTTCGGGAGGGGGCCTGGCCCTCCCCTGCCTGCTACACCCAAGCCACAGATGGCTCACAAAGGCCAAGTGTCTGCTGTGCTGACTCACGGTGGTTCTCTGGCCAGGCGGGGACGGTCTCAGAGGGCCCAAAGGGGCCCTCTCCCTCCCGGCCATTTCCCACAGGAGCAGAGAGTAGCCAGGACCGTGTCAAGCTTTAAAAAACTGTGTGACAAACCGGAGGAAATGAGCAATGAGAGGAAAGTGAAAGTGAAAGGTGGGGGAGGGCGCCAAATTGCTCATTAATAGTCCTATTCCTTTCTTAGAGCACTCCAGACAGCAGTAAGCATTCACCCTGTAGTCTTTCTGTTTGTCGGTTTTGTGCTGTATATGTTTTTAAATTGAAGTAAAATTCACAGGCCATAAAAGTAACCATTTTAAAGGTAACAATTCAGGGGCGCCTGGGTGGCTCGTTCGGTTGAGCATCTGACTTCAGTTCAGGTCATGATCTCAGGGTTCGTGAGTTGGAGCCTCCCACCCAGTCGGACTCTGTGCTGACAGATCGGAGCCTGGAGACTGCTTCAGATTCTATGTCTGCTGCTCTCTCTGCCCCTCCCCAGCTTGTGCTCTGTCTCTCTCTCAAAAATAAACAAATATTAAAAACAAAAACAAAAACAAGACCCTCCAGGGCTCAGACCCTACAATGAGTTATAAACGGAACAATTCAGCGGTATTTAGCCCATTCACCATGGTGTGCAACCACCACCTGTAACTATTTCCAAAACCTTTTCACCACGGCAAAAGGAGGCTTTGTACTTGTTAAATGGTCTCCATCTTCTCCCTTCCCCCCAGCCCCTGGAACCACCAGTCTGCCTTCTGTGTCTATCAACTTACCTATTCAGGATATTTCACATAAAGGGAATCCTACAATACGGGACCTTCTGTGTCTGGCTTCCTTCTCTTAACACAATGCACATTGTAGCCTGCATCAGGACCTCATCCCTCTTCACTGCCAAATAATATTCCATTGTGTGCAGACAGCACAGTTGGTTTCTCCCTTCATATGTTGACGAACATTAGAGTGGTTTCCACCTTTTGGCTATTAAGTACTGGAGTACCTGTTTTCCATTCATTCGTGTATGTACCCAGGAGTGGAGTTGTTGGGCCACAGGGCAATTCTGTGTTTAACTTTTTGTGGAAGCACCACACTGTCTCCCACAGTGGCTGCAGCATTTGACATTTCCATCAGCAATGTGTGAAGGTCGCCCTTTATTCTTACCATGTGCCCGTCTGCTCCTTTCCTCTTCCCTACTTCCCAGAAAGCCAGTCCCCGCAGACTTCGCTTTCCCCCTGGAGTAGAGAGACGGTGGGAGAAAAACTGCACTTCCAGTGGAAAGGCTATCATCCAGGAACACTGAGCATCAGCAACTTCTCTGGCCTGAAGCTGTGCCCCCACTCTTGCCTTTTCCACAAATAGGACTGTGAACAGAAACAGGCAAGGACAGGCTCCCGTCTCCCTGAGGCACACCCACTACAGCCATTTAGGCTACCCCCATAAAACCACCCTTCAGCGCCCTCCGACACCTTCGGCCTCGCACGGAACATTCCATTAAACCCTCTTAAACAGTCAAAGCTGAGTGCGGAAAAGAAGCATCTCTGTGTGGAAGCTGTCAGCCCTGGATCAGACCCGCGCGGGCTGGTCTTAACTCTTAGCTCTAGCTTAAGATCTCCGAAGACACAGCCCCTAGGCTTGTCCTGCCCAGCCCCCTCTACTAAAGAGCCTGCCTGTCTGGGCCTGGCTGGTAGCAGACATGAATGGAGAGAGGAAGAGCCTCCCTCTCCACCCACCCACCCCCCCCCTCGGGGTTACTGCCGGTCACAGTGCTATTTACATTTACAACAGCCCAACAGCGCCTGATCAAGCCGGAGCCAATCAGCAGCCCCCAAGCTTGTCTGACTCCGTCTGCTCCAATCAGGAGGTGCTATCCTTACAGCCTCTCTCTCTTTGAATTGCAGGCCGGCTGTCTCCTTTTTTAGGGAGGGGAGCCTGACTCAGAGCCCTGCTCTCGTAGACCTCAGTCTGCCCTTCTCAGGAATGGGGAAAAATACCGAAAATACCGTTCAGTTGGCAAGACATCTTGCACTTTAGAAGTCGAGGAGAGTTTTACAGAGGGATGGAGAACACTGTTCCTTACCAGCACAGATCCAATGCATCTCGGCTGCGAGGAGATGTAAAGAGAGATTTTCCCCTTCCTCCCTGCCAGCCCCTCCCTACCTCAGGGCTGTCCTGATGGGCTCTTAATCTAGGGCTTGCCTTTGAGGTGATGTGAGCCTTTGCTAACCCGGAAAGGTCTGTGGGCAGAGCTCGTTTTGATCTCATTTGCAATAGTGCAAACACCTGTCGCGTACGAGGCGGCAGGGAGCAAAGAAACAGCAAAACAGACTAAATATTGGGTAGTTACCGGGTAGAGTAGAGCAGAAGCGCGTGTTCCGGAACAGCTCAGGGGTGATGTAACCCGAGCATAAAGGAGGGGTGGGAGAGTGGGAAGGAACCATGGAAAGGAGGGCTTGATATCCGGCCTGGAAAGTTTAGGCTTGCTTCTGTAAGCGATAGGCAGCCATCAGGTGTTTTCAGGCGGGAGAGGAAAATAATCTCCATGTTTCAGAAAGTTAACTGGTGGTAACCATAAAGAGCAGATCAAAGGAGGATCAGATTAGGGGCTGGAGGATTAGTTAGCAGGTCACGGAACCTAAAAACCAGGATAGTCCTAGTGGACATGGATAGGAAGGGCACAAGCTGAGAAGCATTTTGGAGTCGCATCAATAGCATTTAATTGATTGGAAATGTGAGATAAGAGAGAGTCAAAGATGCCTTTCAGGTTCCTCTCCTCAGTGACTGCAAAGGTTAGCACCTCCACTCAGACAGAGGGCAGAGGGGGAGAAAGGGAGAGAAAGAAGCAGATTTGGGAAAGGGAATAGGAGTTCAATTTTTGACGTGTATAGCTTGAGTTACGAGAAGAATATCCACCTGAAAATAATACCCAGCAGACAGTAGGGAAGAAGAATCTTGGAGTTCAGAAAAAAAGAGGAGATCCAAAGAGTGTATGGTGAAACTAGAAAGGAAATTGATCACCTAGGAAGGGATTACAGGTACGAAGATTCAACGACAGAATCTTGGGAAGCACCAACACTTAACAGGTAGAAAGAGGGCACAGAGTTAGCAAAACAGACTAAGGAATATCAGCTATGAAAGAAATAATTCCAGGAAGAGGGAGTAGGACATTGTAAAAACTAGGTATCTGACAAAAGGACATTGGTTAAATAAATTATGAAACAATTTATTGGACTATGATGCAGACATTAAAATTACATTTTAAAACTGTATGAATTGCCGTCAGAATATGTTTAATACATCTTGTTAAGAGAAACATTCAAATTAACAAATAGTACATGCAAAATTATCCCATTAGAAAAGTACATATGTGGGGGAGCCTGGGTGGCTCAGTGGGTTAAGCATCCAACTTTGGCCTAGGTCATGATCACATGGTTCTTGAGTTTGAGCCCCATGGCAGGCTCTGTGCTGACAGCTCAGAGCCTGGAGCCTGCTTCGAATTCTGTGTCTCCCTCTCTCTCTGCCCCTCCTCTGCTCATGCTCTTTGTCTCTCTCTCTCTCTCAAAAATAAATAAACATTTTAAAAAATTAAAAAAAAATACATATGTGACTACAAAAGGGCATGAGGGCACTTTTAGGGTGATGGGGCTGTTCTGGATCTTGACCCGGGTGGTAGTTACACAGCTGTGCACAATTACGAAAATTCTCAAACTGTAATGCCTTAAAAAGGAGGGGTGGGAGTGGGAACCATTGATGGTACCGTTCATGGGGTTGCTCTGGGAATTAAATGGCACAGTGCCTGGAATACCAGAAAGGCTCAGTTAGGAGAGAAGAGCAGGGTAACCCAGGACCATTGCATGGAGGAGGAGATATTGGAAACAAGGCCTAGAAGGATGAGACCACACTAGGCCCTCCAAAACAAAACCCTCCATCAACAAATACACACTCTGGCATGGGTCCAGACGAAAAAGAAAGTGGAAGAAACGGAGTGCTTTTAGGAGTACTTTCAGACTGAAAAAATGGAAGAGGGTACTTGGTATAGAAGAAGGGACTTGGTACCTAACTTAAAATATGTCGCAAAAGAGGAAACAGACCTATTGCTTATTGTTCTGGAGGGTGGGATAAAGGAGTGAAACTATGTGGGAATGAGAGTGTGGTTTGTGGGGGCCAGGGGGTGGGGCCAATTTTAAGTAAAAGTAACTTGAACGGTTATGAGGTCTAAGGAGAAGGAAGCCACCCCTCACCGGATTTGTTTGCCCTGTCAGAAGGAGATGCTGTGAGGAGGTTCCTGTATGGATGACCTCTTAGGTTCCACCTAGTTTTTGACTCTATGATTTCAAGTACATGAAAGCCCTTTCCAAAGATGATAGGAGTTAAATTTTGTTATTTTTAGTCTGTGGAATGGATGTCAACCTTGTCTCTTTTTAACTGCCTAGCCATATCCCTTCTCTTCATGATCTTAAGCACCTCTATTTAAGCTACCTTTATGACCTGGACTAGATGAGTTTAAAGTGACCATATCTGGCTGATAACTACTAATTGCGTTTTTAACTAGATCTCTGGTAGCAGTTTAATTAAAGTTGACCCTTGAACAATGTAGGGGTTAGGGGCATCCAGCCCCATGCAGTAGAAAATCTGCTATAACTTTTGACTCCCCCCAAAGTTAACTAATTATAGACTACTGTTGATCAGAAGCCTTAATGATAACATAAACGTTGATTCACACATATTTTGTATGTTATATGTATTCCATACTGTATTCTTATAATCAGGTAAGCTAGGAAAAAGAAAATGTTACTGGGAAAATCACAAGGAAGAGAAAATATATTTCTAGTTCTGTACTGTATTTATGTATTAAAAAAAAAACTGCATATAAGTGCACCTGTACAGTTCAAAGCCGTAGTTTTCAATGGTCAACTGTATTTGATCACCACTGTATTTGATCACCACTGTATTTGATCAACTGTATTTGTTATATGAGTTCACATTATACTTCATATTGGTGTCACTCACTTCGACATTCTAATAATGGAGACACTCTCAGATGAGGAGTCCATGGGTCCTAGTTTCACGTATCGGTTTCACTACTTACTATATGCATAAGCGGAAGAAGCATTTGACACAGAGGTTCTCAACATGTGATCCATGGATCTCTGAAGATCCCCCGAGAAACTTGCAGTGGCATCTGTGAGACCAAAATGATAATATTAAGACTTCATTTGCCTTTTGTCACCATCATGTTGACATTTGTACCCAATGGTGGGTAAACTCTTTGCACCTTGATAGGAATAAAGGCAGCAGCTCCACATCCTGCTAATGGTCATGGCTTTCCCCACTGCCATGCACTTGGGGGGAGTTAAGTTTCATTTAAAAGTGTTTTAAGAGGCACCTGGGTGGCTCAAGTCGGTTGAGCATCTGACTCTTGATCTCAGATCAGGTCTTGATCTTGGGGCCGTGGGTTGGGGCTCAGCATTGTACTCCGCATTGGGTGTGAAGCCTACTTTTAAAAAAAGCGTTTTCGACAAAAGAGTAAAAATTGTTACTTGTATTAAGTCTTGGCCATTGAGAACATGTCTTTTAAAAATTCTGTGTCACAAGACAGAAAGTACACATCAAACACTTCTGCTGCGTATCAAAGAACAGCGGTTGGGGGGTGCCTGGGTGGCTCGGTTGGTTAAGCGTGGTGACTCCTGATTTCGGCTCAGGTCATGATTTCACAGTTCATGAGATCGAGCTTCTCACTGGGCTCCACACTGACAGTGAGGAGCCTACTTAGGATTCTCTCTCTCCTTTCTCTCTGCCCCTTCCCCTGCTTGCCCATGCGCACGTGTGCTCACTCTCTCTTTCTCTCTCAAAATAAATAAATAAACATTGAAAAAAAAACCAAACCAGTGTTGTCTTGATGAAAAGCATTACTGTAATCATTTTAGTTGTGAGCTGAATTAACCACTATTCATTATAACATCAGTTTTACTTGAAAGAATGACGGACAAACTATGGATGTTCAGACTTGAGTATTTAGCAGACATTTCCTTGAACATTAGTAAATTGAATTCGTTACTTCCAGAACTCACAATATTTGTTCCGATGGTAGAATCTGAGCTTTCAAGTAAAAAATTAGAGTCTTGGAAAACTTGCATGTGGCACTGAGTTTGACAGCTTCCCAATAATTAAAGACTCATTTGATGAAATCAGTGGTGATATTAACAAGTGTGATTTTTTTTGATATTATAGAATAAAATTTGTCAATATTTTGGAAGATTGGCATAACTCGGGGAATGAATATTTAGCAAATGACCAAAGCATAATGTTATAAAATCATGCATGGATAAAAGGTGCATTCAAAATGCAAGAGAGACCAGTATAACAGAAAACGAAGTTCATTCATATGGTTTCAGATTCTAGCTTACAACTAACCTTTAAGAAACTCTTACTTGTTGAGTTTTAGTGTAGTATCAAAGAAGAATATCAACAATGATCTTTTAAAAAGCTATTAAAATACTCCTCCCTTTTTCAATTACATATCTGTGAGGTTAGATTTTCTTCATATACTTCAACCAAACATATGGCAACTGATTTGAGAATCTAGCTATACACTATTAAGTCAGACATTACAGAGACTAATAAAAATGTAAAACAGTAACACTATTCTCACTAAATTATTTTTGTTTTGGAAAATAGAGCTATTTTTCATAAAAATTTGTTATTTATGTTCACATGTAACAGGCATATTGTTATTGCAAAAATAAATATTTTAAATGTTTATGTTTTAATTTCTAATAGAGGGAATGTTTAATAGATATAAACTTCATAAACAAAAACTCTTGAGGATCCTCAATTTTTTTATAATGGCTTTACTGAGATATAATCCATATACCATAATATTCACCCATTTAAAGTATATAGTTCAATGGTTTTTAGTATATTCGCAGAGTTGTGCAAACATCATCATAATCAATTTTAGAATACTTCCATTATCCTAAAGGAACCCACTAGCAGTCATTCCTCATATCCTCCAATGACTCCCACGCTATAGTTTTGGACAACTGCTCTCTATTTTACTTTCTGTCTCTATAGATTTCCCTATTCTGGATATTTCGTATGAACAGGATCATACACTATGCAGTCCTTTGCGTCTGGCTTCTTTCACGTAGCATCACGTTTTCAAGGTTCATCCATGTTGTAGCATGTATCAGTACCTCATTCTTTTTACCACTGAATAATATTCCATTTTATGGATATACCATACATTTTGGTTGTCCATTCATCAGTCAATGGATATTGGGTTGTTGGGCTATTATGAATAATACTGCTGTGAACAGTCATGTATAAAGTTTTGTGCGTACGTATGTGTTCGATTCTTTTGGACATATATCTAGGAGAATTGCTGGCTCATATGGCAGCTCTCTGTTTAACCCTGAGGAACTGCCAGATAGTTTTTCAAAGCAGCAGCACCATTTTACATTCCCACCAGCAGGGTATGAGGGTTCCAATTTCTCTGCATCCTTACCAACACTTGTTATTGTCTGTCTTTTTGATTATAACGGTCCTAATGAGTTTGAAGTGGTATCTCACATTGGTTTTGACTGGCATTTTCCTAATGACTTATGATATTGAG
Organism: Prionailurus bengalensis; assembly: GCF_016509475.1. Classification (NCBI taxonomy): domain Eukaryota; kingdom Metazoa; phylum Chordata; class Mammalia; order Carnivora; family Felidae; genus Prionailurus; species Prionailurus bengalensis. The sequence goes on from NC_057351.1 coordinate 58,642,095, forward strand.
CGTCTTTTCATATGTTTATTGGCCATTTGTGTATCTTTGGAGAAATGTCTATTCACACTCTTTGCCCATTTTAAAACTGGAGTCTTATTTTTTAAAAAATTATTGAATTATAAGAGTTCTTTATATATTCTGGATACTAGTCTCTTATCAGATATATAATATGCAAATATTCCTCTCATCTTGTAGGTTGTATTTTCACTTTCTAGATGGTATCTTTTGAAGCACAGATTTTAAAATTTTGATGACATCCAACTTCCTTTTTTTCTTTTGTTACTTGTACTTTTGATGTCATATCTACAAAATCGTTGCCTGATCCAAGGTCACAAGGATTTACCCATAACTTTTCTTCTAAGAGTTTTAGAGTTTTAGCTCTTACATTTAGATCTTTGATCCATGTTGATTTAATCTTTGTATATGGTCTGAGATATCTCGATAATTTTAAGAGCATAAACAGGTCCTGAGAGCAACATGTTTGAGATTCAGTGATTTACTTCTCTGAGCTTCAGTCTCTCATCTTTAAAATGCTGATCGTATTTGACTTACCACCTCATAATGCAACTCTAAGTTTCAAAGGAAAGGATATAAATGGTTGGATATGATAAACTAAACACTCTTCAAATATAGGCCATCATTACTGCCATCACTTCTTTTGTATATGTTATCTGTCAGTCTATGGAAAGATCCTTGAGTCCTTCCTCTTGTTCTTTACCTGTCACAGCACTTTCCTCACACTACCATATGGCAGATCGTCAGTAATATTTATTAGTGAATGGGCTGCTATAGTATAAACAATCTCACCTGCGTTCTCAGGGAAATAGAAAGGGAAGAATTTACTTTTTTTTTTTTACATTTTCTTTTACATTTTTTTTTTTTTAATGTTCATTTATTCTTGAGAGAGAGCATGAGCCAGGGAAGGGCAGAGTGACAAAGAGAGACACAGAATCTGAAGCAGACTCCAGGCTTTGAGCTGTCAGCACAGAGCCTGACGTGGGGCTCAAACCCACAAACTGCGAGATCATGACCTGAGCCAAAGTCGGATGCTTAAGCAACTGAGCCACCCAGGTGCCCCAAGAATTTACTTTTTTTGGCATTCATTCCTCAGCCACTTCCTGCTGTCAGATGGTTAAGCTTGCAACTAGCTCCTAGTCTTCTTTATTTGAACTGTTAAGCTAAATCTTCCACATGCTATGCATGTGAAATTAGTTTTTTGAACATACATATGGGACTTTAAAATTATTTCTGGTTTATTTGTTAATCCTAACTTTGGAACCTATTGAGAGCTTTTCAAATCCTAATTCTTTCTCCCCAGATATTAAATATCTGTTCAAGCTTTAATTGAAAATAGGATAAGCTAAAGATTAAAAAAATTTTTTTTAAATCGGATTCTGTGTCTTCCTCTCTCTCTGTTCCTCCCCCGTTCACACTCTGTCTCTCTCTCTCTCTCAAAAATAAAGATTAAAAAAAAATTTTTTTTTAAAGAAAATAGGATAAGCACGCTTTCCCTACTGCAAATAAGAGTGTTGTCTAAGTCAGAGCCAAGGACAGTGTGAAAGGTTTTGTTTTGTTTTGTTTTCAACTAATCTAAAATGAGATATTCTTCTCCTTCGAGTACTATACAGTGAATGGATGGGCTCACCTGATCTACCAGGGTCACCCTGACTGTGTCCTCTGAACAGTGCCCTTATTTATGTCAGCTACCAGATTTAGAATCAGAGCCAGGAGAATACTCCGTGAAAGAGAGAGGGAACATATTTTAGAATTTGGTAGGTAATGGGTAATATTCTGTACAAAAAAATAACTATAGCTAATAGTGCCTCTACCTTGTATCCAGGGTGAAGGCAACAACGTGAGGTGAAAGGGTGACAAAAATAGTCTGTTACACAAGTGTTAAAGACTTGGTAAGTGCATTTGCCAAGAGCAGATGGACCCTGAGGTCATTCTTGCCTCTAAAGGAGGAAAACCTAGAGAAGGAAAGAATAGAGGGTGCATTAGAGTTCAAGGGTTTTGAAATCAGGTTACGCAGTGAAACGTAAGGAAGATGAAATATATTAGGAGGAACAATCTAGTTTCGATCTTTGTAACTTCAGGAGAAAACCTTTAAGTTGCCTAAAGTTATATAATACGAACAGGTTAAAAACGACCCAGGGCCCCTAACAAGATCTTGGCAAAGCAGATCCTAGACTCAACCAGTGTCTCTTAGTGTGCTGGTTTGGGTGTTGAGGTGGTAGCAGAATTCGGGGGAGGTTGGTGACATATGAGATAAGACAATGTTGTGATGGTAGAGTTGGTGGTGGTAGGAGGGAGGAATGTTCTAATGGGCTCTGTTCACTTAAGAAGTCTCAAGAGTTTCTTTGCGTTTTGTTTTTACTTTATGTGTAAGGTGTGCTTATACATAAAGAGTCAAACAGTTTTATAAGGCTTATTTTGAATTTTTTTACTTTTTACTTTTATTTTATTTTGGGAGAGAGAAAGAGACAGCATGCAAGCAAGGGAGAGGGGCAGAGAGGGAGAGAGAGAGAATCTTCAACAGGCTTCATGCTCAGCCCAGAGCCTGATGCGGGGCTCTATCCCATGACCCTGGGATCACGACCTGAGCTGAAATCAGGAGTGAGAAGCTCAGCCAACCAAGCCACCCAGGCACCCCATAAGGCTTATTTTGAAAATAACAATACCTCATCCACCTCTTCTTACCATGCTTATACGGCTACTTATTGATTTTAAAACTTTTTTGTGTGTTATTTATTGACTCCCACCATGGAAGATGAGAATTTCACCTTCTTCACCATCACAGCTACTCCCACCACCATATACCCATTCGGTCACATGGGCATGTGCATGCTTCACTTTTCCTGTTCTCCCAGTACAGTTGTGTTTTAATTTTTGGCTATATCAATATTCAGTATTGATATTACCATGACTGTGGAAATACTGTTCACACATGAGCCATGCAATACATCCATGATTTCTCTCCTGCACAACTCTGTTTTCTCTGAACCTAATGACTGTCTTTTTTTTTTCTTTTAGTTTTCTAGGCACTTATCATTAATTCAGCCCAAACTCCCCACCTGTTGTCTATATCTGTTCTAAATATATTTGGTTACTTGGGCATCCTATCAATTTCATCTTATTAAAGAGATCCCTCCTGGAACCTTCTCACCTGCTCCAGCCTGGACTGGCTGCTCTCCACGCCTGCTGCCTAGCTCTTGTTTGGTGAATTCTCTTCAGCATCATTCTAGAGTCCCTTTTCTGCTCTCCTACTTAGGATTCCCTGCTCCTGGATCCTTTGTGTTTCTCTTTCTTGGTTTCTTCTTACTTTGGAGAAGCCCCTTCCCTATTAGTCTCATGAAAAAGACCGTTCTTAAGTATTCTCTTTGTCTTCCATTTTTCAAAATTTCATGATGATGTGCCTTGGTATGGATCCATTTTCATTCAGGGTCAAGGACTTGGTGGACTCTTTCAATCTAGAAATGCTTGTCCTTCTGTCCTGAGAAATTTTTTGATTAATTATGTCCTTCTCTGTTCTCTCTCTCTCTCTCTCGAATCTTCAGAATTTATGCTCTATTTTTTTTTTAATCTTTCTCTTTTACTTTCCATGTCTTTTTCTCTGCTTAGTTTTCCAGGAGGTTTCCTCAATTTCATCTTACAAACCTTGTATTGAGTTTTTAAGATCTGCTATCATACTTTAATTGGCACAAGTTCTTTTGGAATTTTCCTTTTTATTGCATCTTGTCTTGTTCCATGGATGCAATCTTTTCTCTGTTTTCTTTGAGAATATTAACGATAGTTTTCAGGAATATTTTTCTTCCCCCTGCGTAGTCTCTTGTCCTCCAGCTTTTTTCCCCCCCTATTTTTGTTTTGGCAAATCTGTTTCCGCAAATAACTGATGATCTTTCGTGATGTATTTGTGTACATAGTGGAGCACCAAAAACCCAATCAGAGGCTCTGAGCGTGTGATAGAGCACATTCAATGCAAGCAAATCTTTGTGTTCCTGATCGGACTGCTTCTTGGAGTCATTCCCAATGCTATATCCTATGTTTTTCCTTTAAGCTGTCAGAGTTTGCAAAGAGGCTTCCTTCAATCTCCTGTCTGAGTAGTTCAGCCTGGCTGCCAGCATATTAGAAGCTGAAAGAAGAGAAGAGAATGAAGTATCTAAGCTTCAGTGTATATTCTTCTTAACCCCTACTTTTTTGTATGATACTGCGTAGTTTCTGTCTCCTGGTTGGATCTGAACAGATACAATAACGCTGCTTTTAAATGAATCTGGTGTTCCCCTGTCAAGAGATCCTTGATTACATTCCTACCAATGAATAAGCCTCCAGTGTTTTACCTCGAGTTGGGGGATCTTCTCCCCACAGAACAATTACCCTGTACTTAGCCACCCCTTCACACCATCTCCTCCTCCCCCCGCCACTTCCAAAGGTAGCTGGTACCACCAAATCTTGAACCTTTTTGGGTTCTTTAGTGTAAATCACATTGCTTCTTGGATATCCTCACTGCCTGCTTAAGCTTCAGCTTTCTAGGTTCTACTAAGACAGTAATTATTCATCCACCTGCTTTCCAGCTTCCAAAGTCTTGCTGTGGTCCTTTTTTCTGTTCTTTTTGACCTTCTGGGATTATGCCTTAAAAAACAAAACAAAACAAAAAACCCTCCTTACTGTTGTTTTACTAGAGTTTGGGGAGGGAGCAAAGGCAAGTGTTTAAAACGTCTTCCTTATCTTGAAACTCCTACAGTTTCTCAGAGCCTATTTATCCCACACATATTTATTGAGTGCCTCATATATGTTAGGTACTGTTTAAACACTTGGGTTACATCAGTGAACAAAACAGAATATCCTTGCACTTGTGGAGTTTACACACTAGTGTGTGTGTGGATGGAGAAATAAAAATTAAACGTAAATAAATACATTATATAATAGCGATTATATAGGTGAGGTAAAAAGTACATCAAGAGGGGTGCCTGAGTGACTCAGTTTGTTAAGCATCCAACTTCAGCTTAGGTCATGATCTCATGGTTCATGAGTTCAAGCCCCGCATAGGGCTCTCTGCTGTCAGCACAGAGCCCGCTTTGCATCCTCTGTCCCCTTCTCTCTCGGCCCCCCTCTCCACACACTCTCTCTCTGTCTCACTCTCAAGAAAGATATATGTATATATATACACGTTTACAAAAAAGTACATCAAGAAATGGAAAATCAAAAGTAATGGGCAGGCGGGTAGGCTGCAGTATTTACAGTGATCAAGGTAGGTGGCACTGAGAAAGTAAGATTTGAGCAAAGACTTGAAGGAATTACAATCATAAATATGTATAATCTTGGGACGCCTGAATAGCTTAGTCAGTTGAGCATCTGCCTCTTGATTTCAGCTCAGGTCATGATCCTAGGGTCATGGGAATGAGCCCACATTGGGCTCCACTCTGAACCTGGAGCTTACTTGAGATTCGCTCTCTCTCTCTCTCTCTCTCTCTCTCTCTCTCTCCACACCGCCCCCCCCACCGTCTACCCCTCTCCACCTCCCAACAGACAAACAAATAAATACATATATTCCTAATAGGATATGTTTGTACATATTTTCTACACATTTTATCCTCTCTTTATTCTTAGGCTGAGGGTAGACCAGTATCTTCTCTTTATTTTTCACCCTCACTGCACCTTGCATATAATTTTACAAAGGACCTGACATCACTGGCTCCCTAAGGGCCTGGAGAGATATTTGAACTTAGGGCCTGACTTACCGTATTCTTTTAGGTAAAAAACGACCTGAATCTCAATTTCTTCATCTGTATGTGGAATAACAGTCAACTGCTAGACCTCATCCTCTTCCTCGAAGCTAGTATCCATGGGCTTCTAAGATTTATAAAGGAAAAGTACAATGAAAATAGAGGTATTATAATGACATCTTTAATGATGAATGGGTGATAATCCACATTTTTTTTTTTTTTTTTGGCAGGGAGAAAATATTCAACTTAGCCTGGACATCAGCTTTACATTGAGGTATATTGAGGTAAGCTGGTTTGACTTTACCATTCCCCTTCAACCCACCCCTCAAGCCCCAACCCACATTCTTACAAGCTGGCTTGTTGATCAGATGGCCAAGCAATGTCCTTCTGTTCAGCATCACATTATAAGGAACTAACTTTGAGTATTTACAGGCCTGGCACTATGCTGGTGCTATTGATACTCATAACAGCCTGGTGAGACGTAAGCTACTGGCCCTATTTTCAAATAAGGAACATAAATCTCAGGAGAGTAAATAACTTGTTTAAAGTCACACTGCTAATAAATGGCACAACCAGAATTCAACCCATGTCAGTCTGATTCCCAAGCATGAGCCCTTTCTGCACACTACACTGCCTTCTTAGGACAGGCTCCGAATTGCATTTCAGAACACTTTGTGATTCACCAAATGCAGACACTAAATTGAAGAGTTTTGAAATGTCAGCAAACTAAGCTTACAAAAGTAAAGTAAAATCCTCTTTTATATAGTAAGTGTTTTAGTATGGGTTCTCCAGAGAAAGAACCAATGGGATATCCATCTTTATCTTTTATCTGTCTGTCTGTCTGTCAATGGATAGATAGATTTGCTATAAGCAATTGGCTCACGTGATTATGGAGGCTGAAAAGCCAAGATCTACAAAAGTCAAGAGCTGCAGTCAGGGAGCTAAAGACCCAGGAGAGTTGATGGTATAGTTCCGGTCCAAGTCTGAGTCAGAGTCCAAAGGAGGGAGAGGACCCATGCCCTAGCTTGAAGACAGTCAGGAAGAAAGAAAGAATTCTTTCTTACTCAGCCTTTTATTCTATTTAGGCTTTTAGCAGATTGGATGGAGGCCCACCCACACTGGAGAGGGCATTCTTTCTTACTCAGTTTACTGAGCCAAATGTTAATCTCATTAAAAAAAATCCTCACAGAGACACTCAGAATAATGTTTAACCATATATCTGGGCATCCTACGGCCCAATCGAGTTGACACAAAATTAGCTAGTACGGTAGGTAATAAATTCAGAAAATTCATTTCTCTAGGAGAAGCTAGTGGAAGAGAAATAAAAATGTTCTTTTAATACATAGTAAATACTTTTTTAATACATGTAAATGCTTTTTTTTTTTAATTTTAGAATGAGACGGGGGGGGCGGGGGGAGAGTGAGTGGGGGAAAGGGACAGATGAATCTTAAGAAGACTCCATACTCAGCATGGAGCCCAATGCAGGGGCTGCAAGATCATGACCTGAGCAAGATCATGACCTGAGCCAAAATCAAGAGTTGAATACCTGACCGACTGATCCACCCAGGTGCCCCCATAGTGTAAATACTTTATTTGTTGCATTGATGTATCTGTTGAATACTGTGTGTTCTTTGTTCTTTTCACATATTTTTAAATGGTTTGAGAAATTCATTGGCAAAGGCATAAATATCTACTAAGAGTACCTAGGATGAGGTTAGGGGGGCTGAGGATAATCCAGATCTCTTCCTATCATTTTGAGTGCTGTCAAAATAATATTTTTGATTCCAAGGATTTTCATTTTACTTACTGACATATTAAAACAAATAATATAATGTAATTTTAACTTAGACCCTCCAAGTTCCTTACATTCCTAGATTTCAAATAAATGTAATTAAATTTGTTTTGCCTATTGGTTTAACATGTGAGTGCTACATGAATTATGAATACACAGACTCTACCTCAACAGAGTCAAGGCCCTTATATAAACTCCCTGGATTACATCTCCTTCCGTAACTTCCTGAATTTACTATTCATTCTTCCCAGGCATTTTACTGCTATTTTACTCTTTACATAAAAGATAACATAGAAATTCTCCTGCAGCCTTGGGTTTCTTCTCCACTCAATATTACATTTGTAATACTCACCCATATTGATATAGCTGTAGTTATTCATTATATGTAACTAATATTAATATAACATATGTAGCTAAAATTATAGTTATTCATTATTGATAGATCTATAGTTATCCATTCTCCTGCTGACGGACATTGAGTTTGTTTCCAACTTTTAGCAATGAATAATCTATATCTGTCTCTTTGTATACAGGAAAAAACGTTTCTCTAGAATTAGAATTTCTGGGTCACAAAATATGAGCATCTTTGACTTTATTAGATGTTGATAAATTGTTCCCCAGAATGGTTGCACCAACTTACAGCCTAAGCAGCAGCACAGAAGACTTTCCACTGTTCCACTTACTCACCAACACTTGATAGTGTGGGACCCACTTTCCAACCTAGTTTTGTAGCTTTAACTCTCACTGCTCTCTTTCATGCGTCTTCGATTCCAGCCAAATTGTAGTACTCACCCACTCACCGTTCACACCCCTGAACGTATTCTGTAATTTATTTCCCTTCTCCCTCAAATAGCTACTCAGTAGGTATCCTGTATCAGAAACCCTGCTAAATGTTAGGAAAACAAACATGAAAAGACATGGCTCCTGCCCTAAAGGACTTTTTCTAGTTTCCTGGAGAGACAGACTTGTCAACAACAACTAGAATATAATTGTCACAATGAAAGTCGGTACAAATTACAGTATGCCGTAAGGCAGAAGGGGCACACAAGTCTACTTCTGTTTGGGGCCCGGGAGGGAAGAAGGTCAGAGAAAACTTCACAGAGGAAATGGTTTGGCCACGTTTTTACCAAGGCCTACCCCTACCTGGAAGATCTCATCCTGTACATTGCTCGCTTAAAGGCCAGCTCCCCACAAAACGTCCCAAACATTACATCGTCTAGCATTGCAGATATTAGTATACGTATAGTTTACCTCCTCTACTAAATTATCAACTCCTTAGTGAAAGGTATTGACCTCTTAGGCATCTTTGTATCTCCCATACAGTCTAGAAGGTTGCTGACACCCACCGTGTATTCAGTAAATGCTTACTGAATGAAAGATGAACACAAAGTAGTGGGGGTTACATCATTTGGCTCCCATTCTCCCAGATGCTTGACCCTTCAGACATTTTAAGTAATTGCTAAGTCAGACTGCTTTTTGCTATTGTCAAGTAACAGGAAGACTTCAAAACAAACAAGAAAACGAACAAATTCTTTTTAAGGTCATCTACCCTCTTCCATGGTGCAAAAAACATGTTATGTAACATTATAAAATCTAGCCAACCAAGAGCGCTTTCTCTGGTCTTCTCTTTCTTGCTTCCTTAATAAATTCTACATTCTCCTTTCAAAAGATCTTGCCAACATTAATTCATTACCACTGTACTCATCAGCAGAATGGAAAATATTTGCATATCTCTTTGGTATAGCAAAGGAAAAGAGGTCAGAAGCAATTCAGGACTTGAAAGCTAGTGGCTTTTATACTCTGTATTATGAGTCTCCCTCTTTTCTTTTCCAAACTGCACTCCTATTCCATAATGAAATAGGGAGTTTGATTGTGCTCCAGGATTTTGTGAGAAACACATACGAGCTGTAATCTAACAGATCAGTATGAAATAGTTTTTTACTCCATAGCTTTTCACACATGGCGACCCTATGATACTATCTCTACAGATGAAACCAGAAAGCTCTGAAAACATAGGTGAAAATATTTGTGAATAGGTAAAAAATTATATTGGCTTATAAATCCTCTATGTTAAAAACCAACCTGCAGACTAATGTATAATTGTTGAATCACTATATTGTACACCTGAAACTAATATAACACAGTATGTTAATTATACCGGAATGAAAATTAAAACCAACAGCAACAAAATTAGCCTGCAACCTTCCAAGATTTTAGGCTGCCAGAGAGACACCAAAGAGCAAACACCAAAGATATCTCTTAGATTCTCTGTTGTCACTGGGGCCATTTGGACATGGGTTGAAAGCAAAATCTACTAACAGGTGTACCCTTACAAAGAATTGCAACAGGATGGCGCGCCTGGATGGCTCAGTCGGTTGAGCGTCCGACTTCGGCTCAGGTCATGATCTCACAGCTTGTGAGTTTGAGCCCCGCTTCGGGCTCTGTGCTGACAGCTCGGGACCTGGAGCCTGCTTCGGATTCTGTGCCTCCCTCTCTCTCTGCCCCAACCCACTCACATTCTGTGTCTGTCTGTCTCAAAAATAAATAAACATTAAGCAAAAATTAAAAGAAAAAAAAAACAAAGAATTGCAACAGGAAATCATTCATTAAGAAAGATAAGAGGCAAGTACTCGCCTATCATAGTGAGGATCTTTAGATTTCCTTCAGAAGGGAAATGCCTTTTGCATCTTGTCTTAGGACCAAGACAGGAGATTCGGGGGGGGGGGGGGGGGGGGGGAGGGAGAAAAAATTCTTTTCACGGAGACATTTTCAATAGCAATTGCAATTCTTTTTATTTACTTAAAACATTTTACACAAAAGGCTATTTTTGCAATGATTTAGTTACCACAAGAATCAGGAGGAAACAAACAGGAACTTGCTGGTTTCACTCTGGTGATGGAGGACCAGGATACACCATCTGTGAATGTTTCCAAACTTCAAGATGAATATAACACTTCTATCAGTTACTAGACTTGTGTGAAGAAAGTGAACCTCTTCACAATTATGCAGTAAGGGACCTTATAAGGATGTAGCGTGGGATAAAGAGGTTGGTGAGTCTCCCCAGCCAGGTATAGGCTCTAAGATACAGTGGTGATAGGCTGGTGCCGGCCAAAGGGCAGAATGATTGCTTAGGGCAGGAATGAATGGGAGCCTTCGCTGCTCCTTCTGGCAGTACTTCTTCCTTTCAATTTTGTGAGCATACACTTTTCTGTATATTCATCCCACTCCTCCCTCTGTCTGGAAGAAATAGACACTGGCCCCTCGTAGCCCTGTTCTTAATATAACACTGAAGGCTTACTTTCAATGATCTCTGGCCTTGGAAATCTATACTTCTTTCTCCCCAGCCTGGTAATTAAATGAGTGATGCAATAAAAGGAAAAGGAATCGGTCAGGCTTTTTTCGTTGCCAGTAAAAGGTACACCTTCTTATCTTCTGTATTCACCCAGCAAAGCTAATAAATTTTTTAAGATCCTGTATTTGTGAGGCTACAACTGACGTAAACTCAGATTAAGATAAAGTGTCAAATCCAACCTCAGACAGACCGGGCTAGGCCAGAATTTTGACACTCACATAGAAGAGTGGAGTGCTTCTCTGGTTCAGCTAAGCATCCCTGCTCCCAAACTCTCAACAACATTGATTCCAGAATCCTAGAACTGGAAGGGACCTTTGTCCTTGTGATTACCCCTTAGTCTTGGTCCCCGTGAGTCTTTCCTCCAAAAATGTCCTTTTATGTGAAGTAGGGCCACAGTGAACCAGAGTTGGTTTTTTTTTTGTTTTTGTTTTTTGGTCTGTTACCTCTTTGTAATCAGAGGAAAACAACTGGCTGAGATTGTTGTCAGTACGTGGGTGTGGCTGGAAAAAAAATACCCTCTGTGACCAATAGTTCTTTCTTCACTGTACTCTGCTTTCATACTGTTTCTCATGAATAAAACATATTCACATGACATTTTGTGCTTTTCTCTCCTTATTCAGTCGATGCAGATAGCCACTTACTCCTAGGCGGTTGAAGAGAAGTGCCAGCTCCGGGTAGCCAGAGATCAAGCAAAAGGTGCATGAAAAAGCTACAGCATTTGCTTAAGAGCACATGATGGAACCCACTTAGAAATGCGATGAAAAATCAAAGTCCTAAATTCTGGTCGATAAGCTTTTTATAGGGAAGAGAACTTATCTACTTTCCAGGACAAAAGAAATCCCCGCCTCTGATTTTTAAATGAAAAGCTATCAATACTTATTGATGCCTATTACAATGGCGGGCACTGGGTACACAGTAAATACAATACAGTCCCTGCTTTCACAGAGCGCAGAGCCCAATGGGATGAGCAGATAGGAAACAACAACAACAACAATTTTAAATATAGCAGTGTTAGGAGAGAAAGAAAGAGCCTCATGATAGACAGTGAGAGAAGAAACGACAGAAGGAAAGAGGGAAGGAAAGGAGAGAGAGAGCCTGAGCAATTTCAAACGTAAACTTTTGGCAAAAACTACAAACTTGGGCCAGTTTGAAAATAAGAGCCTTCACTAAGGTGAACATGATAGCTTTGTTTTTGTCAAATAAGGTGAATCGTTTGGAAGGTCACATACAGCAAGAGCAGTGAGGTTCGAGCTGAATCAAGTGGAGACAGAGACATGGCTCATCCTAAAATGTCAGAGGCAGCTATGGCTCGTCTAACCGGGTCGTGCTATCTCCAGTCACTGACCTTTCTGCTCTTCTGTTCTCTAGAGTGGCTGCTTGGCACGTATTGGCTTTTCCCATAGCTGAATTATTTCTCTGCCAACTTGGCTTATGAAATGTCTACAAGCAGTTTAAATCATCATGACGAAAGACACAAAAAGGTCCGGAGGGCTTTTAGATCACGTTTTCCTAATTTTTTTCTTCTCTTCTCTTTTCTTTTCTTTTCTTTTCTTTTCTTTTCTTCCTCTTCTCTTCTCTTTTCTTTTCTTTTCTGTCTTTTTTTAAAGTGAACAGGTAAGAAACAAAGGTTACCAGGAGGATTTTCAACAGGTTTGCCTCTAACCTTTGCAGAGCTACCTGTGAGAGAAACAAAGGCCCACATACTGTATTTAAATATTTAGCATGCATAGATCAAGCTAGCCAACTTAAATAAAATAGGATAAAGAGATAGTCTCTCCTTTTACCTTGACACACATGCCTTCATGTTCTAGAAGGCTAGATTTGGGTTTAGAATTCTCAAACGCCTTGGAGTTCCACACGAGGAAGCGATGGCGTGGGAAGAGCTGGTCCCCAGTCCCCAGCCTCTGGTGCCCCTCTGTCCCTATGCCAGCCCCATCCCACACTGGAGGGCCTTTCTGCTCGTTCAGGTGAATCCGGTAACTAACATGATTCAGTTCCAGTCACACAAGCTTCAAACAGCCACCCCTGGGGTCTGGCAGTGTGCGCACTGGGGCTGCGGTTCACCCTTAGAGGAAAGACGCAGGCAAGAGGCCCATGGCTTGGGTCTATTTGGGAAGGAATGCTGGGATTCTAGGTGCTCAGAGCTTGGTCTGAAAGAGGAGAACACAGATTCGTGGTGGACACATCCCCTTGGTCCCATGGATGCCTCCACTTGCTGAAAAGAGCATCAAATGGGACCCCAAAACCTGGGACTCAGGGCAGGGGCTCCTCTTGCCTGGGTCCAAGTACATACCAACTTTCAAATTTTTTTATTCACTTTGATTAAAGTAATAAAGTTATTTTTATTAAAGTAATACTTGTACACTAAGCAGATCAAATAGTAAAGACTAGTTTATAATGGGTGTCAACTCTCTCTCCCTTCCCTGCTGCCACACTTCAGAGACAACCTCGTGGAACCACCAGGTCTTCTAGCATTTCTCTCAATAACCCTAGATTACATCCTCACTTCTACCTATTAATTTATCAACTGTAGACATTATTGTTTTTACATAAACAACCTTAAACTCCACAAAAGTTGCAAGTACATGACAAAGAACTTTTTTTGTTACTGAACCATTTGAAAGTAAGTTGCCAATATGATCCTCATCAGCCTTGTATTTTTGTTAGTATTTCCAATAAGCGAGGGTATTTTCCAACATAACCACATTACAATCATCAATCCTCCAACCTCATTCGGTTCCCAACAATGTCCTTTTTTTTTTTTAATTTTAAATATTTTATTTATTTTTTGAGAGAAAGAGTGTGAGTAGGGGAGGGGCAGAGAGAGAGAGAGAGAGAGAGAGAGAGAGGGAGAGAGAGATTGAGAATCCGAAGCAGGCTCCGAGCTCTGAGCTGTCAGCACAGAGCCTGACATGGGGCTTGAATCCATGAGCCATGAGATCATGACCTGAGCCGAAGTCAGCCGCTTAACTGACTGAGCCACCCAGGTGTCCCCCCAACAATGGCCTTTTCAGCAAAATAATCCAGTCAGGAATCATGCATTGCAAATAGTTATCATGTCTCTATAGTTTCCTTCAATCTAGAATAGTCTTTTGATTTTCAGGATCTTAACTCTTTTGAAGATTAAAGGTCACCTTTTCTTTTTTTTTTTGAATGTCCCTCAGTTTGAGTTTGTCTAATATTTTCTCATGATCACATTCAGGTTATGGGCCTTGAGTATCACGTGAGTGCACATGCTGTGTTCTCATTGGCATCCTCCCAGGTGGCACATTACTTAGCTGTGTCTCATTATAAGGGATATTGATTTTGTTCATTTGATTAAGGTGGTGAAGGAAGGGTACTATTTCATAATTATTCTGTGGAGATGGGGTGCCTGGGTGGCTCAGTAGGTTAAGCGTCCGACTTCGGCTCAGGTCATGATCTCACAGTTTGTGGGTTTGAGCCCTGTGTCGGGCTCTGTGCTGACAGCTCAGAGCCTGGAGCCTGTTTCAGATTCTGTGTCTCCCTCTCTGCCCCTCCCCTGTTCACACTCTGTTTCTGTCTGTCTCAAGAATAAATAAACATTAAAAAAAATTTTTTTTAATAATAATTATTCTGTGGAGAAATACTTTTTTGAGACTATTTCAATATCCTGTTTCTCAGCAAATGGACACCCTCCTCACCACACTTGAAGTCTAACATCCAGTGTCAGGTGGCCCCTCACGGCCCCCTCACTTCCTTAGACTCCAGCTCCAAACCCCAGGCACCATTGCCTGCCTCAACCAATCCTACCATGAAGACATCCACCTTGCTTTCCTAGTGGCTTTGGATTGAAATGTTCATGAAGGGAAGGACGGGAAGGAAAGGGAATACAAAGAAAGGAAAAGGAGGGGAAAGGTAGAGGAAAGGGAAGAAAAAGAGCAATTCTGATTTACTCTCATTGAGGAGAATACGGAAATAATCTGAAGTAATGATAATTCAACATTAGAAAACTCTTGCATCTGAAAATAAGGGCTTACCGCTTACACTAACCTTTGATTATTATTCTCTTTCCTCACTGGCAAGACAAAATCATACTGTGATATTTATTTAAGTAGAAAAACTAAGAAAAAGATACCTCTAGGTCACACGGCAAATGATTTGCTGAACTAAAACAAAAAACTTGCGGGGTCAAGTGTATCACCACCTCATCTCTATGATTTCACCTGGCTAGCTCCTGCCTTTTGTTTAGAAAGTATAGGTAGAGTTAGTGCCTATACACTGTGTCTTGAGGAATACCGTGAGGTCCCAAATATCTGCTGGGGGAAAGTGTTCCCATTGATCTGTCATAGCTCCATTCTCTTTTTTATGGACTCTGAAATTCACATGATTTGTCACACATTTGGGGAAGTTAAAAAAAAATTGGGAGACAGCCTTCAGGAAGTCTTTGTTTAAATGTACATTTATTGCCTGAAAGACAGCAGGCTTTAAAGAGAGAGTCCTTTAGGGCGCCTGGGTGGTGCAGTCAGTGAAGCGTCTGACTCTTCATTTCGGCTCAGGTCATGATCTCACTGTGAGTTCCAGCCCCACATCGGGCTCTGCTCTGATGGTGTGGAGCCTGCTTGGGATTCTGTCTCCCCATCTCTCTGACCCTCCCCTGTTTGTGCTCCCTCTCTCTCTCTCTCGAAATAATTACATAAGTTTAAAGAAAGAGAGAGAGAGAGAAAATCCTTTAAACACCCTATTAGTGGTGTATGTAACAAGTTCAGCTCCACAAATACCTATTGAATATACCTCTTGGGCCAGGTACCGATATGGATTTGGTAATGAATGAGACAGATATGGTCCCTGCCTCAGGGAGCACCACACTACAAATACGATGAATGTCACAAAAACAGAAACCACAGGGAGCTTGCAGAGGGCATACCATGAAGAGCTAACCTGGATAAACTTCCTGGCAACTGGAAGAAAATAGGAATTAGTTAAGTGAAAGGTTAGGGGGAGAAGGGAGACGGGGCAGCAGACTGCTCTGGGCAGAGGGAAAGGAATGTGTTAATGCTCAAAAAGTAGAGTATTATGAGAGTAGACAACAAAAAAGGAAGGGCGGCCAGAGATAAGGTAACTTTATAAGCAGGGAAGGAAGGACCAGGCATAGAGGGCCATGGTAAGACATATAGACTGAATTCCATTGAAGGGTTTTAAACAGGGAAATGATATGCAGATTTGCATTTTTAAAAGACCGCTGTGAATATAGTGTAGTGAATAGACTTTGGGCATAAGGATAGATACAGGGAACCCCTTAGGAAGCTATTTTAGTAGTCCAAATGAGAGACATTGCTTGTGGTGGCATGGAGGGAAGAGGACAAACTGAAGATATATTTAGGAGTTTGAATTGGTAGGACACATAGAATTGATACAATGCACAAAGGAGGAAGAGTCAAAGATGATTGATTCTTGGTCTTTACCTTGGTAGTGTTTGCAATGATTACGGCCAATTAGTTATTTGTGCCATTGTTTATTTAATGTCTGCCTTCCTCACGGGATTATACGCCACCCAAAGACAATCTTGTTCCACACCTTATTCCTTGCGTGCATGCTCTAGTGTGGTTTGTGGCACATAACCGTGCTTAAAAGCTATTTGTTGGTTAAATGATATTTTTAGGTATAAGCAGATGGGTTTCTGGTGGTATCATTCACTGAGATAGGGACATGGAGCAGGAAGGAGCAGTTTAGAGGGTGAATTTTGACCGTGCTGAGTACCTGTGAAATTCCAAGGGGAAACGTCCTGTATGCAATTGGAAATATGAGTCTAAACCTCAGGAGAGGGAGATGGGCTGGACAGATATGGTAGTCATGAGCATAGGGAAGGCAATCAAAGCCATGGAGTAGATGAGATAACCTAATCAGCAAATTTGGAATAAGAAAAGGAAACCCCAAGAGAGCACACAGAAGTAATATTTAAGGGTTGTGCAGAGGAGGAACAGCCAACAAAGGAGTTTGAGAGGTGGCCAGAGTGTTCTGGTGGCCAGAGGTAGGAGGAAACCCGGGAGCAAATAGAGTCTGAGGTTTAAGGGAAGAGCGTTCAGGAAAGAAGGAAGAGTCAACAGTGTCCAATGCTTTCGAGAACTCAACGTGGGGAGTACTTGATAACCAGCTTCAATACAGTGGTGGACGAAAGCCAGAGTGATGTAAGGTGAAAGTGTGGAGAGAAAACAGATTTAGCCAATGCAACCGGCCCAGTAACTTATTTATTTAGCTGGTTAGTTGTCATCTTTCAAAACAATCATGCTCCAGAGAGGATAAAATGCAGAACGTGAATTTTTAAAAAAGAGAGCACGGAGTGTGAGTGGGCTCGAGTCCGTGATGAGGCAATAACACGGAGGTTCAGGGGGAATGAGGAGATCTCCAGGATGAGTGCCTGTAAGTGGGAGGAGAGTAGGATAGATAACTGATTATTTCATCATTTTGCCTTAGGTCAGCCCTAATCCTTACCTTCAAAGAATGTCAAAGGATTTACTGACAGGATTTAGCCAATGGAGCTCCACCTCTCACAGACAGATTTCGTTAAGGCCCTCACTCAAATCCAAGAAGATAAAGTTCTGTTGAGAAATTTTAGGGCATTTCTTGAAGCTTTTCAACCTCTTCTCCGCAAAGAAGCTATCCAGTGGAAAGCAAAAAATATTTAAAAACAGCAACAACAAAAACCTCTCTTAGCTAAGAAACTGGGATTCATATTTACCTAACTTTTGGTTCAGGGATTTGATTTTTTTGTGTCTCATCATTCTTGCCCCTTATCTAGTTATAGGGATGTTAACAGAACTACTAAAATCATCTGTGTGAAATACTTAAAACAAAGTCAGTGGTAAAAATACAAGGTGACACTTCCTTCCCCAGAGGTAATAAATTTAGCATTAGCCTAAAGTACCATTTATTCCTGGGGGTTTATACATTTAGTCCAATCGCTAACTAGAAAAATGGAAAGATAAAGTATAGATTCTGTCTCAGATTTTGAAATTTCTAGGATCATAAGGTCAGGGAAAGTTGGCATGAAAAATGCCTTCCTAATCCTTAAGTACGGAAAACCAGACCCTAGCCTCAGCCCTGACCTCTGTGGCCCCCCAGGTGACCTTGGGTCCTTACAGCACTTTGGTTAGAGGTAAACACACTCCACCTACTCTGCCTGGCTAGCCAGTCCTCAGTTCCCCGCTCCCTCAAGGCTGTATCTTCCTAGCTTAAGCGGTTGGGACGAATCTTCTGTTCCTTGTGTTCCCTATCCAATCATTTCACCACCTTAATCTCTCCTGCCATAGAGCTTCTTGTTCAGAGGAGGTTAAAGTTGATTTGAATAGAAATCTGAGTGTAGAAAGTACAGAAAGTCAAATTTCTACCTAGAAAGCAATATCTCCATGGCACATATAAGACTGTTATTAATAGGCAGGTTAATTCAGAAACTAGGCAAATTTGGGAATAAAGAAGTTGTAGGAAAGCTGTCCTTTCATTGTACTTTGGTAACAGCAAACATGTTTTTTGTGTGTATGCGTTTCTCACAAAGCTCTGTCCTCAGTGCACACTAAGTGATAATGAGGATTAAGGGGCTTAGAAGCAAACTCAAAAATACCCAAGATGGGAGCTCCAAAAACACAGGCCTTCATTTCCTTTAATCTTTACCCACCTCTTTTTCTCCAGTTAAGTTTTCCTGGCTACCACAAACTCCTTCCTATTATTGTTTCCCTCTATCATTACAATTTAGAAAAGGGCCCTTAACATCTGTCCCTAAAATCCATTCCTTCAACACAGACTTAGGTGCCTTTTACTTTTCACCATTGTGCCAAGTACTGAGGTTACAACTGTGAATTGGAATTGATCCTCAACTTCAAGGAACTTCTGATTCAGGGGTGATTCAAGAATAAAAGGAATTCAAAGATTTATGGTGACCTAAAGCATTTTCCGGACTATAAAGGTGATAACACCTGGATCTCCTTTATAGCTAAGTACATCTTCTGATTTTGTATTACTGAAACCATGGCTCCAAGTCTAAATACACCTGTGTATGCATATAACCTTAGATGTTTACACTGTTAAATTTAAACTGGTCCTTAAGTACAGGGCTTTTGCAATTCATTCATTCCTGGGTTTGTCTCTGAGGTATTTCTTAATACTGATGTCAGAAGTTTCAAGCATACCCACCAATTTTGAGGGTCAAAGGGCATATCTGATAATAAGAACGGTGTTTGGTGTCCACGGATATTTTCTTTTCCCTGGTTCCTTTAAAAAAAAATTAATCAAGTTTTATTTTTACAAATGTGCAGTTGGTGGGATCTGTTCATGGATCTTCACCGGCAGCTAGCGTCTCTCCATCCTTGAGGATCCTAGTGTAAATGACTTGGGTCCTGTGCTTTGAAATCCGTTTAAAAAGTCTTTACTAAGGAGCTTCTGGGGATGCGTGGGTGGCTAAGTAGGTTAAGCGTCCAACTCCTGATCTCGGATCAGGTTGTGATCTCATGGTTCGTGGGTTTGAGCCTCACGTCAGGCTCCTCACTGACAGCCTGGAGCCTGCTTGTGATTCTCTCTCTCTGCCTCTCTGCCCCTCCCCCTCTTAAGCCCATATGTGCTCTCTCTAAATATAAATAAATAAGATTAGAAAAAAAAAGGGAGAGAAAGACATCAAAATAAGATTATATTAAAAAAGAGCTTTTGAAAGGCTGCCCTGGCAGGGGAACCACGAATCTACTGTCTCTATGACAACAGCCAGGGTTATAAGCTTATAGTCAGGAACTTCCTTACAAAGTTTGTCATATGTCTGCTTTGTCAAACAAGACCAAGTTACTGAGCTTGTCTTGAACTTTGCCTTTGGACCACCTCTTTTTGGCCTTGCTTCCAGATTTGTTCACCAGGTCTTTGTCTTTCTTGGCTGACTTTCCGGCATCTCTGTTCTTGTCCTTGGGCGGCATGGCCATGGTGAGGCTCAGACGGCAGCTGCTGCCCCTGCGGCCTCACTATCTTCTCCCTAGCTTTGATGGCTTGGTTTGCCTCGTGTGAGAGATATGTTGAATTATTATGTAGAATTCATATTTAACAAACAGCTTTGCAGAGCTGAGTTGTGATACTCTCCATTTTGTTAACCAATTTGACTATTTGAAACGTGTTTTTACAATTTATTTATTTATTTTTTAAATGGCTATTTATTTTTGAGAGACACAGAGACAGAGCGTGAGTGGGCGAGGGGCAGAGAGAAAGGGAGACCCAGAATCCGAAGCAGGCTCCAGGCTCCGAGCTGTCAGCACAGAGCTGACAGGAACCTTGAGATCACGACCTGAGCTGAAATCAAGAGTCGGATGCTTACCGACTGAGCCACTCAGGCACCCCTAACCAAACTCCTAAACAACCAATTTTGAGAATGGCCTCCACACTTTTAGGGGCATGGGAGATAAATGACAGGAATCCTGAAGCATTTGAAAGTTACAGCCTGGTGGAGTCAAAGGGTCACCGGATTTGCAGTCAGGAGACATTGATTGTAGCCTAGCTGTAGTAATCCTCTTTGTTATTTTCCGGGTCTTAGCTTTCTCATTTCTTAAATAATGGCAGTGAATTTCATAATCTCAAAAGTCTCTTCTGGATTGAATAGCCTATTATTCTACAATAGGTAACATGCATTTTACTTAAGGTAAAGTGATATAGAGTGATTTGCACAGATCGCAGAGATTTTGTTTTAAGTATAGCAATATCCAAGAGTCATCTTAAACTCTTATTCATTCTGTAGCTACAGTACAGTGTAGAATTATATATTATGTTCAGAGTAATGATCCTGAGACATTGCAGGATGCCGAATCAGTAAGAGGAGATTTCATTATGTTCATTAGACTACTTATTAAAACAAGAAAATGCACCGAGACAATTTAGGGACATTTCAAACAACAAGTGGCCTCTCATTAATCCATAGTTAATCAGAAACCCAATTAACCAGTATCCTCTATTCCAAGATTTTACTGTTTTTAGACTTATTTATTTTTCTTTACATCCATGACCAAATCACTGATCCAAATCTTAGCCATTTCACATTTATAACACTAAAATCAATGGATTATTCCTCCCTCAAACAATAGAAAAAGCTACCAGAATAATCACCTCAGAGACAGAAAAAGCAATTATTTAAACAAGAAATAGAGATGAATAAAGTGATACAATTCTGAGTTTTGCTTTAGAACACTCCAGATGTACTCTATAGGGTACATGTGCAATTAAAAAACAAGGAAAAAGAAATAAGTAAATAAAGCAACTATTTCCCAAGTATGCTTCTATTTCAATAAATCTTAATCTTTTCTGAATTCCAAAACCCTGTAAGTTTTAAAATATGCTAAATCGGGGTCTGTGGAAAATGTAAGTCACTGATGAGACTGTCGAAAGGCTACTTCTCTTTTGTGTGTGTGTCTTTGCTTTGCTTTTTCTTTTTTTTTTTCTTTTTTTTTTTTTAAATTTTTTTTTTTTCAACGTTTATTTATTTTTGGGACAGAGAGAGATAGAGCATGAACGGGGGAGGGGCAGAGAGAGAGGGAGACACAGAATCGGAAACAGGCTCCAGACTCCGAGCCATCAGCCCAGAGCCCGACGCGGGGCCCGAACCCACGGACCGCGAGATCGTGACCTGGCTGAAGTCGGACGCTTAACCGACTGCGCCACCCAGGCGCCCCTTCTTTTTTTTAAAGTAAGCGCTACGCCCAACACGGGTCTTGAACTCAAGACCCCAAGATCAGATCCTCTACTGACTGAACAAGCCAGGCACCCCTAGGTCATTTCTTTTTTATTCACTATATTTAAGAAGATAAAGCTAAAGCAGAATTCTTTGAAATCTTAGTGGACACTAACCTGGCTCAACTCTACAGAATAATAAGGCAAGATTATAAAATGATTTTGGTATTCAATTTTTGATTGTAACATTCAGGGAGAATTTTAAGCTTGGCCTATTAAGTCTTCAGATTCATTCATCACTCTGAACTCATTCCAAAATTACGACTTTCTTTTACAGGATATCCCTTGTAGCGTTCAGTTTTGTCTTCAATCAGTGAGGAAATTTTATTTTTATATTGACCATGAACATCTCCTCGTCAATTATTATTGTCCAAAATCACATTTCCACTTTTCAAAAAACCAAGACTCTAATTTCCTCTCTTTATACTGCCTTTGATTAGAACTTCTCGACCATTTGCCTTTCTTCAACTACTTCCTTTCACTGGTCAGTTAAGTCAGTCTTTCAGAAATATTATTTTTTATCTCTTTCTCTCTCCTGATTCTCCTTTACTTCTTACTGTTTCAACACAACTTTCCTCCTTATTCAATCTGTCAACCTACACATCTAGATTGAGTAAGTAGTGCACACCTAACAATGCGTGAGGTGAGAATTCGAGGGATATCAGAGATCTAGGCATGGAGCCTGCAGTCAAAGGCTGACCTTCTAGTTAGGAAGACAGCAAACATATCAGAGGAAACAAAACCACGAGGAAACCATTACACTAAGCCATGCGATCCTAGCTGCCGGTGTAACTCTAGAAACTCCTTGTTGAGAAAACCAAGCAGCTGAAGGCTCAAAAGTAGAGAAACAAACCCATGACACCATCTGCCCGGAAAGCTTATGCAAATCTGCAGAGGTGTGAAGCCTTCTCAGTGCTGCCTCTGAACTTGGAGCCTATGTACATCGATGAGAAAACAAACAGTGACTGTAACTAGGTAGATGGTGGATTTATATAAACTTGAACACATCTCCTTTCTGACTGTATTAATTTAGCTGATTGTCACTAAACATGATTAAGCCATTGTCCAGGTACAAGTATCAGAAAAGTATTTGTGGGGGGGGGGGGGGGAGGGCGGGGAGACAGAGACAGAGAGGTAGAGACAGAGACAAAGACAGAGATACAGATAGAGACAAAGAAACAGAGATTTAGCCTGGTGGGAATCAGTCAAAAGATGCATGATTAGTGATCCAACCTGTTCCACCAACATAAACCCACATATCATTGGGTGGAAATATCACCAGATAGTAGGCCTGCTCTCTTAATTAAGTCCTGTCTTATGTGTACCATATAAAAAATAACTACAAGACACATCTTACAGCAGGTACTACCCTGGATAGACATGAAGTCACACATGGATTTGGGATTACCATAGTCTCACCCTGACTATGACTGTCACAGAGATTGACGTTTAACCTCAGCTGAAGGCGTGTGCATACCTATGCACTTAGTCTTTCCCCAGTTTATTCTAGTTTCACAAGGTGGAGGTGTTTGATTTCTGGTCTGGGAGGGATGTTCCACCCCATGCCTTCTAGGGGATGTTTACTTCAGGTCAACCGACAGGTAAGGAAAAGAAACTTCATCACCTAAAAATATAAGAAAGTGGTGCCCTCTGCAGGACAAAGTGGAAACTGCAGCCCTGGTGATTTTTTTTTTTTTAGGAGGGTGATCTGCGCTAGATTACCTCTCTCCACAATGTGGCGCTGCTGTTCTCAGTGTCATTTTTCAGCCAGCTTCCGAGGCAGGTATGAGGAGGGGACAAGGAGGAGAGAGAGGAGACAGTACAGGGTGGGGTTACAAGGGATTAGGAGGAAGGAGAGGTTAAGGAAGAAGGTAAGGAAGAAAGCCAGTTTTTCTGCCTGATAGAGCTTCCCTAGCACTTCAAGTCAGATCCACTGCAATAAGTAAAGTAATCCCCTAAACCAAGTAATTCATTTTGGATAATTTAATCCAATAGTTCTCAACCCGGCTGGCCAACAAAATCACCGGGGGGACGTTTTTAAAGATACCAGTTCCTGGGGCGCCTGGGTGGCGCAGTCGGTTAAGCGTCCGACTTCAGCCAGGTCACGATCTCGCGGTCCGTGAGTTCCAGCCCCGCGTCAGGCTCTGGGCTGATGGCTCAGAGCCTGGAGCCTGTTTCCGATTCTGTGTCTCCCTCTCTCTCTGCCCCTCCCCCGTTCATGCTCTGTCTCTCTCTGTCCCAAAAATAAAAAAATAAAAAAATAAAAAAAAAGATACCAGTTCCTAACTGCAGAGTGTTATGCTAAGTGAAATAAGTCACACAGAGAAAGACAGATACCATATGTTTTCACTCTTATGTGGATCTTGAGACACTTAACTGAAGACCATGGGGGAGGGGAAGGGGAAAAAAAGTTAGAGAGGGAGGCATGCAAACCCTAAGAGACTCTTAAAAACGGAGAATAAACTGAGGGTTGATGGGGGGTGGGAGGGAGCGGAAAGTGGGTGATGGGTATTGAGGAGGGCACCTGTTGGGATGAGCACTGGGTGTTGTATGGAAACCAATTTGACAATAAATTTCATCTTTAAAAAAAAAGTTACCAGTTCCTAGATTCTATTCAACCCCAAGAAAGTCTGATTCGTAAATTTGAGGAGGGGCCCAGTCATCTGTCTTCAAAAAGTTCTCCTGAAGATCATTGGTGGTTCGTCTACATAAGATTTGGAAGGGAAAAAATAGTTTAAGAGGAATCAGTTCTTGCAGGACTCTGCAAATAGAGCTTCCATTTCTCAAGTCAATAACAGCGAATGTAATGAGAATCTTTTCTGTACCGGTGAGTTCTCTATGAAATAAGAGCACAATTTGTTGAGTAAATTCATCGATGTCTTTTAGGAGCTTACTAAGGAGACCTCTGTTCAGTGTTTTCTCCTGCCCATTTTTGGCAAAAACTCTGTGAAACAACAGATTCATAATTCCCTAGTACCAGACCGCACTGTCTCCCTTTTACGTACCATCATCCCAGTTAGGGAACAAGGGTGATCCGGCTATCTTTGACATCATTCAGAACTGAGTTTGAATCCTGACTTGATAAGTCATCAACTATGGGACATAGTTATCTAAAAATTTATCTAATCTTTTAGATATCTAATCTTTCTGAACCTTTATTTATAACAGGAGATAGTCATACCTGCCTCTAAAGTCTGTTACAAGATTCAAATGAGATCATTTAAAGTTCTTAGCAACCTGCCTGGTGCATGGTGTTTAATAACTATCATTTATTAATAGTAGTAGTAGCCTGCCACCTTGATCTCTAGACCTTGTCTAAGTACGTGTCATCCATTGACCCTCTATGTTCAAATTTTTCCATGCCCTAATGCCCTGTTTTGAGGAGAACTATTGACCTTACCTCTATAACCTATAAAGAAAGGAAAGTGTGCTTCCCGCCCCAGAATCGTCACAGGTAAATGTAATAACTATATTTCTCCATCCTAATTCCCTTTCCCATGCCTCTATCTGTAATTTAGAATGATTTTGTTGGAATTTACCTGAGTGGGAGTTTTCAGACTTTCGTAAGCAATAGGATAATCAGGAGCACATATACAAAGTGCAGTTTCCTAGGCTACTTGGCGGGATTCTGCACTTGATTTTAAGCAAAATGCTGAGAAACGATGGGCAGGATTCTGATCATTGTGTGGTACACCTTAAACATATACAATGTTATATGCCAATTATATCTCAATAAAGCTCTTGGGGCAGGGGGAGTTACCTAGTCCCAGGGTAGCAAACTGAAAAGCTCTTGGAGGCCAAGCAGATCATGCACCTGGATGAAGAAGCAGAGTGTAAGGACAATGTTTACCAAACAGAACTGGAAAGTACATGCCCTGCATATCTTTCTTTTTAAAAATTAAGTTATAATGTACTAATTGAAATCATCTTCTAAACAAATAAAATCTGTTGTTAAGCCAGGAAAGATAAAATGACTTGCTCAATGTTACTTGTAGTGGTAGAGGTGGGCCCAGAGCCTCACTTTGTGAATACCCTGGTTCCTATGCCATGTTGTTTCACAAGCGGACTCAATAGTCTCCTTCTTCTTTGGCCCAAGACTAAATATCATACCCAGCTGGAGAAAAGGAAAAATAGCATTTGGAAAGTCCAGCTCAGGATTACTCTAGCCTGGACTATTTCCCCAAACAGAGTTTTCTTAGAGAAAAGCAGTAAGAATTCATGGAGGAAGACTTTTCCCTGGGGCCCCAAGTGCAGAGATCTGTCAAACTGCAGACAAATAGCATCAATTATTTTGTGACGGATCTTCACACTATTTAAATATTTCTTTTTGTTTTTTTTTTAACGTTTATTTACTATTAAGACAGAGAGACACAGAGCGTGAGCAGGGGAGGGGGAGACAGAAGGGGAGACACAGAATCCAAACCAGGCTCCAGGCTCTGAGCTGTCAGCACAGACCTGACGCGGGGCTCGAAGTCACAAACTGAGAGATCGTGACCGGAGCTGAAGTCAGTGGCTCAACCGACCAAACCACCCACGCGCCCCTAAAAGTTTATTTTTCAAAGCAACCAAAGCAGTTTTATTCTTCTTGAGAGGGCTATCCGCCTGGTAATGGTGATCAATAACAAAAACTAATAGACTATATTAGTCCTTACAGATGTCCCAAACATATCATTAAGTGGAAAACCCAAATTGCAATATTGATTGCAAAAAATATAGATTGTAAAGCAGTGGGAATATACATATACATATATATATATTTATATATATATATTTCTTTTTATATATATATATTTCTTCATATATATATATGAGGAAAGTATTCCCGTTTTATTTTATATATCTCTAAATTTTTAAAAAGACAACTAGAATGTCTCATTTTTGTACATCTTTTCAAAAATCAAATACAAATACTAGATAAACAGCAGTGATGACAGCATAGTTATTTAATCTCTCTAAATCCCCACATAATAACCAAGAGCAACCCCCCCCCAAAAAAACAACCCAGAAACCAAGAGAGCAACAGAGAGTAAGACCAAAATCTACATCAAGCAGGAGAGAGCAATTCAACAACAGCCACAACATTTGCATAATTTCAGCGTCTGTGCAAGAAAGCAGAGGAAGCAACAAGACATCTGACAGACCCCCAAACTGGAAAACTCCAAAATAGCCAAGAGGAAAGGGAGGTGAGTCAATTTGAAAACATGAGATTAAACGGAGAGTTTGGCCTAATCCTATTAGTGGCTTAGAGCATGGGGCCCATGGTAAAACCTGAAGGGGTTAGAGCAATCTAACCCCTTAGAAACTCTTGAAACTGACCAACCAGGGCTCCATTCTGGGACATGGCCACACACTGAGAGCAACTTCTGGGTGTAGAATCAAAATTGAGTAGGATTGGGATAATAGAGTCAAGGAAAGACAAGGTCCAGATCAAGTGGGGGAGGGAACAATGTCAGGAAGCTGTAGTAATCAAGGCACCATACTTTTAAACTATACTCATATCTCCTAAAATTTTAGGAAAACCAACAGCACATTAAAGAACAACACCAACAGGGGGCGCCTGGGTGGCTCAGTTGGTTAAGCATCCGACTTCGGCTCAGGTCGTGATGTCACAGTCCATGAGTTCGAGCCCCGCGTCAGGCTCTGTGCTGACAGCTCAGAGCCTGGAGCCTGCTTTGGATTCTATGTCTCCCTCTCTCTCTCTCTGCCCCTCCCCCTCTTGTGCTTGCTCTCTCTCTCTCAAAAATAAATAAACATTAAAAAATTTAAAAAACAACAGAAAAGTATGAAGTTTAAATCCGATAAAAGAAGATATTATACAGAAAAGGAAAGAAAGAAGCAGAACATTTGTACAGATAATGCCAGAAAGACTAAAACTATTATACTCTGTTTCCAAACAAACAGAAAACCAATTAAAAATAATACAAGACATAAAAGAAGAGTTGAAATAAAAAATAGAAAAACTCATGAATTAAGTGATAAAACTCATGGAAGAATTAGAAATAAAAGAAAAAATTTCAGAAATAAAGATTAAATGACGAGGAACATCACAGTGAAAAATACAACAGATAATGCCTTTGGATAAGTAAACGGTAACAAAGGAGGGAAGTTTAAAAACCAGAAAGAAGTAAAACATTAAAGAGAAAGCAACAAATACTGAAGATAAAAATAAGAACATCCAATGGAGAGATAATGATCTATACAATTATTGTTGTGAGAGACTCCAACTATATTGGGAACATAAATGTTTAGGAATTTTTAACTTTTTAGTTAAAATTTAAACTAAAAAAAAAAAAGATTAAAAGTTCACTTGATGCAATTGAAGCTGTTTCACTAATTAGAATCCCAATCTCCTTTCCTAGGGAAGCTATCCTCTAGCTAGTTACAAAAAAGATCACTCAGGTGAAGACAGTAATAGAAGTCAGGATCCCTTACATCTTAGACTGATCCAGATTTTATGGTTCCTGGAAGTTATACAATGTGGGGAGACTTCTTTAAGAAAAAGGACAAAAAAATGCCTTATTTTTGTAAATTTTACAAAAACAGGGCAGTTCAAGGGGCCCTAATTTAGTCTTGGAGGTCCATCTCTGCCCATGCTTACTTCTAATACCAGAATAGGCTCTCCTCTAGCTTTTTTTACGTGATTTCTTTCAAAAAGACTTTACTTTTCTAGAGGACTTTGAGGTTCACAGCAAAATTATGAGCAAAGCGCAGAGATTTTCCATATACCCCTATCCCCACACATGCACAGTCTCCCCCATTATCCACATCACTCACCAGAGTGGTACCTTTATAACTGAGAACATACACTGATACATCATAATTATCTAAAGTCCATAGTTGACATTAGGGTCTACTCTGGCGGCTGCACATTCTATGGATTTGTACAAATGTGCAATGGCATCTATCTGTTATTATGATATCACGCAGAGTAGTTCCACTGATGTAAAAATCCTTGGTCCTCCACCTATTCATGCCTCCCCACCAATACTTGGCAACCACTGATCTTCATCTCCATAGTTTTGCCTTTTACAGAATGTCCTTTAGCAGAGTGCCGTTGCTGACATGGAATAGCTTGCTTTTATTTTTTCCTTTATCTTATTTTCTATTTTTTCTATTGTGGTACAAAATATATAACACAGTATTCACCACCTTAAATACTTTTGAGGATACAGTTCAGTAGTGTTAGGTATATCCACATTTTTTGTGAAATCGATCTATTCTCTTTCCTCTTGCCCCAAACGATCTCCTTTTTTGTACTCTGCTTTTTCTCGACAGCATCCACATCACTCAGATTCAAAATCTCAGAAACAACCAACAACCTCTGAGTACTTCTGTTCCACTTATTAACTCCATTCAGCTCCACCTGTAAGTTCTGGTGGTTGAGTCAGCCTCCAAGAAAGATGTTTCTCATGTAATCAGTCCCCCCCTTTCCAAGGTAATAATTGTAAGAGTTTTATAAGTGATTCTCTTATTTCCAGGATCTCTCCCCTGGAGCCATTTTTTAAAACCCAAATGAACATTTTTTATAAAAGTTTTTCATCATGTTATTCCTCTGTTCAGAAAACACTTCAGTGACTCCCCCTACAAAATAAAATATGGTGTCCTTAGCCTATCATACGAGGTTCTGCATAATGTGCCATAACTTATCTTTTTAGCCTCATATCCAACAAGCATGGTG
This sequence comes from Prionailurus bengalensis, assembly GCF_016509475.1. Taxonomy (NCBI): domain Eukaryota; kingdom Metazoa; phylum Chordata; class Mammalia; order Carnivora; family Felidae; genus Prionailurus; species Prionailurus bengalensis. The sequence goes on from NC_057351.1 coordinate 58,671,335, forward strand.
TGATTTCAGGGTATTAACAAGAAGAAAAGAGCCATTTTCTTAAATTTTTTTTTTTTTTCAACGTTTTTTTTATTTTATTTTTGGGACAGAGAGAGACAGAGCATGAACGGGGGAGGGGCACAGAGAGAGGGAGACACAGAATCAGAAACAGGCTCCAGGCTCTGAGCCGTCAGCCCAGAGCCCGACGCGGGGCTCGAACTCACGGAGCGCGAGATCGTGACCTGGCTGAAGTCGGACGCTTAACCGACTGCGCCACCCAGGCGCCCCGCCATTTTCAATGTACAAAGTAGAGAATGCATCTCCAATACCATCACATAACAGTACTATGAGCCTGGTTTCATTAGTTTTTGCATCTCAAAGAATGCCTTTCCAACCCCAAACGATGTAAGACTACACACCATTGTGAAATCACAGGCAAGAGAAGTAAAATGTTCTTGCTTCTTGAATGTCTGCATTATTTTCTTTTGGAAGTAACAGAAGTATAACTCCTCTGGAAAATCGTGGAACCAAAGTACTGAAAAAAATCTTCTGATCTGTCCACTTCTCTTTACATCCATTGCTACCACCCTTGGCCAAAATCCACCATCTCTCACCTGGACTATCACAGTAGCCTCCTAAATTGTTCTCCCTGCTTCTATTCTACACCCCTCTAATCCATTCTTCACACAGCAAGCAGAAAACATTCTCCTACAATATAAGCCATACGTGATGCTTCCCTGCTTAAGCGCTCCTATGGCTTCCCATTGCCCTTAAAAATAAAACCCAAGCACTTTGAAGGCTCTTTCTCATCTAGTTTGTTCTACCTCTTTGACTTTATCTCCCCTCTTTGCTTGCTATGCTTCAACCATACAGCTCTTCCTTTTGCTCTGGACACCTGCCCAGCTTGTTCCTACCTTTAGGCCCATTGCATTTACTTTTTTCACTAGAATGCTCTTTTCTGGATTTATGCCAGATGGCTCCTTTTTATCTTTCAGATTTCACCTCATAAATCGCCTCCTCAGAAATGCTTTCTATGAGCATACAATTTAAATAGACCTTTAGTCATTTCCTATTAATTACCTTGTTTCATAATACGTATCATCTGAAATTATTTTGCCATTGGTTCATTTTATATCTCCCTCCCACCTCTGTAATAAAAGCCCCATGACAAGAGTTGGTCTGTTTTCTTCACAGCTGTATCCCTGTCCATGGAACAGTTTCTAGCACAATACAGGCACTCATTAAATGTGTTGAATGAATGAACTACCTTCAAGCAATCTGAAAGGAGAGAAGCCTGTTCTCTCCTTAAATATCTCCAGAGAAGATTCCACCACTTTCTGAAAAATGAATTCCAGCATCCAATAACTTTTAGTTGTCAGAAAGGTCCTCCTAATATCCAGCTTAAATCCTTCCTAAGGCAATTGCTGTCTCTTCTCATTTGATTCTCAATGGAATCATTAAATTGCCTTTTTATGTCAGTAATAAGTTTGTTATTGGCTCTCCTAACAGTAGTGCTACTTCTCACGCTTTCTAACACTGTTCTCTTCTGTTCTTGTCAAAGTTCTCTGTCTCAAGCTTCATTTGTGATCCCAACACTGAACACAAATATTACTGCTTGAAATAATGCCTATGTAAGAAAATCTCAACTTGAAAAGAGTAGTCCTGGGGCACGTGGGTAGCTCAGTCAGTTAAGTACCTGACTCTTGATTTCAGCTCAGGGCATGATCTCACAGTTTGTGGATTTGAGCCCTCCATCAGACTCTACACTGACAGTGCAGAGCCTGCTTGGGATTCTCTCCCTCTCTCTCTGCTCCTCCCTTGCTCATGCACTCTTTCTCTGTCTCTGGGTCTCTCTCTCTCCCTCTCTAAATAAATAAATAAACAAACACACACACACACACACACACACACACACATTAAAAAAAAAAGTAGTCCTTACATCATCCCACCTCTTCCTTGACCTCCTTTTCTACAGGTTCTGCATATGAATTCATAAGTGTCTGTTGTGAAAGTGGTTGGACCTTCTCAAGAATCTGTAGGTGTAAATAAGAAGATGCAAAATAACTAGAGGACATAAATCGTAGAAAAGCTTCTCAACATGACTGGCCCACTTGTATTTTGGCCACTCCACACAAAGCAAGTCATAGGCACAAGGTCTGAAATTCCAACAATCCAGAAGAGAGTTGAATGAATAACTGTGAAGACATACTTTAGTGAGAAGATTAAAAGTGGGCTTTGGGGGTAAATCTCAAAGTTGAGATGAGGAAAAAGTAAAACTAAGGACCTCATCTTGGCTGAACTAAAGAGAGAAAGGATTTTTTCATACTTGAATCAGAATAGTTAGGGGGATTGGAGCACACTGATGTGCTCATGTGATGTGATGGTGGCATCAGCCATCCATGCTGTATAGCCCTCTGGGACCATCTAAACTTGTGTATGAGGAAAAAGGAAACCAAAAGTATTCAGCCCAATGAATACTGATAAGTCTGTGTGAATGTAGACAAATTATATATAGAAATATCAGTTAGAGAATATCATCTAAGATGAACAAAAGTCATAATGAGAAAAAAGAAAGAAATCATTACCTCTTGGAATGTGCTCACCAATTTTCCCATAGCCTATAGGAGAATGACAATCCTACTGGGAAATAAGAAGACAAAAAAGGTAAAGCCTAGCATATAAGACCAAGACAAAAGGTTGGGCATGTAGTCTACTGAGAAGTAATGGTACTTACCTAAAGATAGATCTTGAGTCTCAACGTATTTGCTTCTTGTAAGAAGCAAAGCTGACACTTGTAAAATCTCATAAAGTGATGGGGAGTGGAAAGAGAGAATAAGTCCATAGCAGCATCAAGAAACAAGAAAGAGCATCTCTCTTCTGTGAGAAGTGTTAAGGTGATTTGCAAAGATAAAAAGCAGCCAAGATAGTCACACGGAGATGGGTAAGGTGGCAAGGGAAATAAAAACACTCAAAGGTTATTATCTTGTTTGTGAAAAAGACAGAGACACTGATTAACCTGAGATGTCAGTAAAAAAATATAAATTAAATATGTATTCTAAAATTTAAGGTCAATCGCTAAAGAATAGGATAAAGATATACAATTTCTAAATGGCTAGAGAAGAAATAGGGAACCAACTTATGAAAGGAGTATTTATGATGGTGATGGTGATGATGATGATGATGAGGGAGATGATGATGACAGTAGTCATGACACAAAAAGAATCCATTAAGTGGATAACATAAAATAAGAGGTGGATACAACCAAACATATCAGTAATCACAAAAAAACTGATTGAATTAAATTTCCACCTGAAAGAACAGGCTCTCTTTTTATTTGAAAATAAAAACTCTAAGGGGCGACTTGGTGGCTCAGTTGGTTAAGCGTTCAACTCTTGATCTCAGCTCAAGGCTTGTTGTCAGGATTGTGAGTTCAAGCCCCGTGGTGGGCTCCATACTGGGTGTAGAGCCTACTTTAAAAAAAAAACAACCACACTAATTCAGAGCCATGTGCTGTTTCCAAGGTACATGCCTAAAGCAAAATGAAACCAAAAAGAAAAACAGGGAAAAGGGAAAAAATACAGCAGACATTATAGAGAGAAGCTTAAAATGTATTCATATAAGATGAAAAGAGATTTCAAGGCTAAAAACTTGAAATGGGACAGAAAGGGATATTTCACATTAATGAAAGTTCAAAGCATTAAGAAGATATGACCATCTTAAAATTTTATGCACCTAACTCACAGCTTTAGAATTTATAAACAAAAATGAGAAACATAAAGGAGAAATTAAAAATTACAATATCAGTATGAGAAACTTAAATATACTTCTTCAAGAAATGTATAGACTATGTAAGTTGAAAACACATAGGAGCAGTATGAATTCATGTTTAGCTTAAGATAAAATACAGATGGATACATTTACAAATATTTATAGATATATACACACACACAGGTTAGGATACATGCATGTATTTCCTTGCTTTATAAGCTGAGAAGGCCTTGAGGTAATGATACCTTAGTAGGAATGAGCACACCTAGTGCCAAGATCTTGGTTCTAATACCAGTCTCCAATAAAAACAACCAGGGTCCTTGGGGAAATGGCTGTTCTCAAACTGGGCCAGGAAATATACAAGATAAGCCTGGAGATTCTTATAGTGCCAGAAAGTAGGAAAGGGCTCAAAAACAAGACAAACAACAACAACAAACTCACAATGACAGAGGTATGTCAAAGGGACACAAGAGCCAACTGAAAGAGCTCCCAGTGGCCAAATGTGAAACAACTAGAGCAGGAAAATAAATAAAGCAATAATTAGTTATAATTCAAGGTATAAAATAAATATTTAGGAGTCCTTACCAATACAAGTAAAAGATTGAATAAATGAATGAATGAATGAGTGAATAATAAATTAGATGCATCCCCCATGTAGAAGAATTCCATGTAGGGCCTCAGTCAGTTAAGTGTCTGAATCTTGATTTTGGCTCAGGTCATGATGTCACAGTCATGAGATCGAGCACCGTGTTGGGCTCTGCACTGACAGTGTGGATGGAGCCTGCTTGGGATTCTCTCCCCGCCCCACCCGCTCCATTCCCCCCCACCTCTCCCTTTCAAAAATAAATAAATAAACATTAAAAAAATTAGAAGAATTCCAAGTAACTTATGTATGCATTCCACTCTCAAGGAGGTGGATGAAAACTCCCCACTCCTTAAGTGTGGGCTGCACACAGTGACCTCTTTCCAAAGATTACAGTATGGAAATGGGGGAAAAACCACTGAACACAAATACTACTAACAAACAGTATCTCAGCCACGTGATCAAGGTCAACATCAGTAGTGATTGTCATGTTGATAGTATGTATTCTAGATACGTGATGAAAATGGCACTTTACCCTCTCTGGTCTTCCTCCCTCAAACCATAACTGTATCTAATCATCAGAAAAATATCAGACAAATTGCAGCAGAGGGTCATCTTACAAAATACTTGACCAGTTTTCTCAAAACTGTCAAGGTCATCAAAAACCAGGAAAGCCTGAGCAACTATTACATGAAAAATTATAATATTCAGGGGAAACTGGGTGTTGTAATATTAAGGGAAAACTCTATTATCTTTGGACTTTTTCTGTAAACCTAAAACTGCTCTAAAATATAAAATCTGGGAGTGCCTGGGTGGGTCAGTCAGTTGAGCATCTGACTCTTGGTTTCGGCTCAGGTCATGATCTCACGGTTTGTGGGTTTGAGCCCGGCATGAGGCTCCATGCTATCAGCCTCATCAGCTATCAGCATGGAGCCTACTTGGGATTCTCTCTCTCTCCCTCTCTCTCTGGCCCTCCCTGCTCAAGCTCTCTGTCAATAATAAATAAATAAACTTAAAAAAATAAAAAATAAAATAAAATAAAATAAATATTTTTTTAGGGGCACCTAGGTGGCTCACTTGGTTGGGCATCTGACTCTGTTTCGGCTCAGGTCATGATCTCAGGGTTGGTGTGTTCAAGTCCCACATCAGGCTCTGCACTGTAAGTGCAAAGCCTGCTTGGGATTCTCTCTCTCCCTGCCTCTCTACCCCTTCCCTGCATGTGTGCTCTCTCTCTCTTTCCCTCCCTCTCTCTTAAAATAAATAAACTTGAAAAAAATTTTTTAATAAAAAATAAAATCTATTTTAAAATTAAAGGAATGATAGACACAAACATATAGAAGGACAAAAAACTTGAATAATACAATTAAGAAGCTTGACCCAGAACTTCCAGTTCTGTTAGTATGGCAGACTGAACAACTCCACTGAAAGCATCTAAATATGCTAGATAAAATATTTTTAGAAATCTCCTTAATAAATGAATTCCATGAGCCAACAGATAGTAAGGACTTCTTCGGGACCAGTTGCTTAGATTGCTCTCACCTGAGCAAGGGACCAGGCATGAGTTCTAGGAAAGGCCCAGACTGCACAAAGAAGTTTCCATGTGCAACTTGCACCAACAAGACCCAGTACTGCCAGCTGACAGGTAAAGCCTGGTACAGTGGGGAGTAAGCCACAAAAACCAGGCTATGCTCCAGCCTAGGCTGCAGGGTCCTGTTCTATCTTACCTTGGCTGTCTCAATAACCCAGCCTGCACTAAGGTTGTGATCCCACAGCCCAAAGTTGGGATGCCAGCACATCTTTGACCTGGGGCTTGGACCCCATAAGGAGCAGCCAGCTGAAAGTTGGCCTCCCCCAGGAAGAACCTGTAGAACCAAGTTTGGGGTGACTTTCCAAATGTATACCCCATTAGGTCTTTGAGAAAGAAAGAAAGAAAGAAAGAAAGAAAGAAAGAAAGAAAGAAAGAAAGAGAATGAAAAGAAAAGAAAAAGAAGAAGAAAAAGAACAAGTTACTGCTTATGTTCTCTTCTTGGATTTTTATGGTTTCAGTTCTCACATTTAGGTCTTTAATCCATTTTGAATTTATTTTTGTGTATGGTGTGTGAAAATGGTCCAGTATCATTCTTTTGCACATTGCTGTCCAGTTTACCAACACCATTTGTTGATTAGACATTATTTTTTCCCATTGGATATTCTTTCCTGCTTTGTCAAAGATTAATTGACCATATAATTGTGGGTTCATTTCTGAGTTTTCTATTCTGTTCTATTGATCCATGTTTCTATTTTCGTGCCAGTATCATACTGTTTTGATTACTACAGTTTTGTAACATAAGTTGGAATTGAAGTCTGGAATTGTGATGCCTCCAGCTTTGTTTTTCTTTTTCAAGGTTGCTTTGGGCTTTTGTGGTGCTATAAAAATTTTAGGATTATTTGTTCTAGCTCTGTGAAAGGGGCTGTTGGTATTTTGATAGGGATTGCATTAAATGTATAGATTGCTTTGGGTAGTATACAAATTCTTTATAGACATGTCTCCTGAGACAAGAGAAACAAAATAAAAAATAAAGTACTGGGACTACATCAAAATAAAAAGCTTCTATACAGCGAAGGAAACAATTCATGAAACTAAAAGGCAACCTATGGAATGGGAGTAGATATTTGCAAATGAAATATCTAATAAAGGGTCAGTATCCAAAATATATAAAGAACTTATAAAACTCAACACTCAAAAAAACAAATAACCCAATCAAAAATGGGCAGAAGACACGAATAGATATTTTTCCAAAAAAGACATACAGATGGCCAACAGACACGTAAAAAGATGCTCAACATCACTATCATCAGGAAATACAAATCAAAACCAGGATGAGATACCACCTCACACCTGTCAGAATGGCTAAAATCAATAATACAAGAAACAACAAGTGTGGACCAGGATGAGGAAAAAAGGGAATCCTCTTGCACTGCTGGTGGGCATGCAACTGGTATAGCCACTTTGGAAAACAGTATGGAGGTTCCTCAAAAAGTGAAAAATAGAACTACCCTACAACCCAGCAATCACACTACTAGGTATTTACCCAAAGAATACAAAAATACTACTTCAAAGGGATACATGCACCCCAATGTTTATAGCAACATTATCTACAATAGCCAAATTATACAAACAGCCCAAGTGCCCAACGATTGATAAATGGATAAAGAAGAGGTGGTGTATATATATACAGTGGATATATATTACTCAGCCATAAAAAGAATTAAATCTTACCATTTGCAATGACATGGATGGAGCTAGAGTATTATGCTAAGCAAAGTAACTTAGAGAAAGACAAATATCATATGATTTCACTCACATGTGGAATTTAAGAAACAAAACAAATGAACTTAGTGGGGGAAAGAGAGACAAACCAAGAAACAGACTCTCAACTATAGAGAACAAACTGATGGTTAGCAGAAGGGAGGTGGGTAGGGGGATCGGTGATGGGGATTAAGGAATACACTTGTCATGATGAGCACCAGGCATTATATGTAAGTGTTGAATCACTGTGTTGTACACCTGAAACTAATATGACACTGTATGTTAACTAACTGGAATTTAAATAAAACATTAACAAAAATAAAAGAAAAAGGAAAGCAACCAATATAATTCATGTATTTTCATATTAAAGAAAGCGTGTTTATTCACTAGATGGATAAAATGTATAGGAGAAAATGTATAATCAAAAAAAATTATAAAACTAGGAATAAATGGGAACTTCCTTTATTTGATAAAGCCTCTACAAAAACTCCCTATATCATTTATCCATCACTGCCTGACAAATTACCCCAAAGCTTAATGACTTAACACAATAATAAACACTTATGTTCTCACACAATTTCTGCAGGTCAGAAATTTGGAGGACCTTAGCTGGGTGGTTCTAGTTTAGGGTTTCATAAGAAACACTAAGAATATTGGCCAGTACTGCAGTCATCTGAAAGCAGGACAGGAGCTGGAGAAGCCTCTTCCAAAGGGGCTTACTCACAGAGTTGGCAAATTGGTGCTCGATGCTCGCAGGAGACCACTCTGCCACATTGACCCTCCCATAGCACTGCCTAAGAATGCTCCCAACACAGCATCTGGCTTCCAAAAACGAGCAAAGCAAAACAGCACTATCTATTATAACCTAGTCTCAGAAGTCAAACTGTCATTTCCTCAGTACACTATGACACAGGCCAGCCCTATTCAGGGTTGAAGTGTGAATATCATTAGACAAAGACCATTTGGGGGTGATCTTGGGGACTGGTTATCACAACACCATGCTGAATATCTTATTTCATGGTGAAACATTCAAATTATCCCCTATAAGTTCATGAACAAGAAAAAGGTTGCCATTACCATTGCTTCTATTCAACAGTGGACTAGAGGACTTAGCTGACACAGAAAAACAAGAAAAAGGAACCAATGGAAGAAAAAGTCACTATTTGCGGATCATATAGATGGGTCAACATAGGAAAGGCAAATATATATATACCACAAAGCATGAGAAGTAGGTGAATAATGTTTCTCAATACAAAGCCAATGCGTAAAAGTTAGCTTAATTGTTATATATCAACAACATCAGTTAGAAAATGAAACTTTAAAAAATGATTTCACTTACAACAGCATAAAAATATGAAGTACTTAGGAATAAACCTAACAAAATACATCTATGACCTTGATGGAAAATATTGTAAGACTTCACTGAAAACATTATAGAAGACCTGAATAAATGGAGGGCTTTATCACAGTCGTGGACTAGAAGACTCAGCGTTGGGAAGATGCCAGTTCTCCCCAAATTGATGTACAGATCTGATAAATTCCAATCAAAATCCTGAAAGTGTTTTGGGAGGAGGGAAGGATTGACAAGGTGATTCTGAAGAACAAGACCGGGGGACTTGCCATACAAAATATAAGGAATTATTATAAATCCCTAGTAATTAAAAATGTATCATACTGATTTAGAGACAATGAAACTAATGGAATAAAATAACCCATGCATAAATGGAAACTTGGTGTATGATAGAGCTGATAATAAAGAGCAGTGGGGAAAGGATGATAGCTTTTCTGATAAATGGCACTTGGCTATCCAGAGGAAAAATAACTACCTTACCCCATACACACAAATCAATTTTAAGTGAATCTATAACCTAAAATAAAGAATAAACTATAATATTTTTAGGACACAATATCAAAGACCATCTTTACAACTGACCAATAGGAAAGGATTCTTTTTTTTTTTTTACCTTTTTTAAAATTCATATTTGAGAGACAGAGAGATACAGAGCACGAGCAGGGGAAGTGCAGTGAGAGAGGGAGACACAGAATCCAAAGCAGGCTCCAAGCTCTGAGCTGTCAGCACAGAGCCCAGTGTGGGGCTCAAACCCACAAACGGTGAGATCATGACCTGAGCCGAAGTCGGATGCTTAACTGACTGAGCCACCCAGGCACCCCTGGTAGGAAAGGTTTCTTAAACAAAACATAAGAGGCACAAGTTAATAACAATGGTAACAATAACAATAATAAATTGGATTGAATCTTGGATGTCAACAATTCTACAATGCACCATTACTTTAAGAAAGAAAAATTAAATTATAGGAATTTTTAATCTTATACTATTATAAACTTGCTTTTTAATTTTTTAAGATTTTATATGCATGCATAAGAAAGAATGTTTGAGGGAAATAAACTAGTTAAAATATTCCTAGTATGTTTTCATATTCAGAACCTGAATGTTAGAAATAGCTCTTGACTCCATTCTTGACATCTGTTTTCCACACAGTAGCACCCTCTGCCATCAGGAGCTCTTGATGAACTGCTGCTGTGCCTGCTTCTTCTTCTTCTTCTTCTTCTTCTTCTTCTTTTTAATTGAAGAGTCTTTTGCTATGAGATTGAATATTTATTTAATAAGATCTATTTTCGACGTGGCCTCTTCTCTGCGATTAGCTGCGGAGAGTCTGTTCTGCTAGTCTTCGGGTCATTTTCTGGGTTATTTACACTGATGTGGGTGTTATCTAAGTGCATTGGTAGGACAAAGTGAACGTAGGATGCTCCTACCCTGCCCCCCGCCCCAGGAAGTCTGAAGTGCTTCTTAAAGTGTGCTCCAAACTGTCTTCAGGATTTTCTCCCAAGCCACTGGCACCTATTTTGCAAATTTGGATATAACACTTCCTTGGTTAATGAGAAATTATCAACAGAATATTTCAGACAGTAACCAGGATTTATAGTCGTTTTCCAATAGTTTTCAAATAATCTGTTGTTTGAAATGTCGAAGAATTGCTGTTGGCCAGGATGAGATCAGGAGTCACAACCAAGTCCCTGTCCGGGCAGGTAAGAACAAGTACATCATGACTTGTTGCCTGACTGGCAGGCATGTAAGATCCATCAATTGTAAGAGATGCTGTATTCATTTTCTACAACTCCTGCAACAAAGTACCACAGCTGTGGTGCTTAAAACAATACACATTTAGGGGCACCTGGGTGGCTTAGTTGGTTGAGCATTTGACTCTTGATTTCATCTCAGATCATGATCCCAGGGTTGTGGGATCAAACCCCACATTGGGCTCCAGGCTGGGTGTGGAGACTGCTTAAGATTCTTTTCTCTCTCTCTCTCTCTCTCTCTCTCTCTCTCTCTCTCTCTCTCTTTTGGGGCACCTGGGTGGCTCAGTTAAGCAACCAACTCTTCATTTCAGCTCAGGTCATTATCTCATGGTTACGTGAGCTTGAGCCCCACATCGATCTCTGCATGCTGACCACTGTGGTGCCTGCTTGGGATTCTCTCTCTCTCCCTCTCTCTCTGCCCCTCCCTGCTCACACTCTCTCTGTCTCTCTTTAAATAAACTTAAACAAAATTCTTTCTTTTTCCCTCTGTCCCTCTCCCCCACTCGTGTGTGCTCTCTCTCTCTCAAAACAATGCAACACACACACACACACACACACACACACACACACACACACTTACTCTGTTTCATTTCTGGAGGCCAGAAGTCTGTGATCAGTTTCATTAGGCCAAAACCGAGTGTGAGCAGGGCCACATTCACTCCAGAGGCTCTAGGGGAGAATCTATATCCTTGCCTTTTCCATTTGTTAGAGCTTCATTCCTTAGCTCATGGCCTCTTCCTCTCTCTTCAAAGCCACCAGCAAAGCATCTTCAAATGTCTCTGTATTTCTATTGTCATAACACACCTTCTTCCTTCTGTCAACCCCCTGCCTCTCTCTTATAAGGACACTGGAGATTACATTTTATGGCCGTCCCAGATAATCCAGGGTAACCTCTCCATTTCAGAATCCTTAATTCAACCACACCTGCAAGGTAACTTTAGCCATATAAGGTAGCAGTCACAAGTTCCAGGGTTTTGGACCTGGACATCTTTGGAGGACACTATTCAGCCTACTACAGATGATAAATGTGAAAAATATGCATCTACAAATTGGTGATATATGATAATGCCAATAATAACATATGGGCTTCACATAAAATTACTGTTATTTGTTAAGTTCAACACAATATAAGAGACTATCTTTACAACCTAGGGGTAAGGAAGGATTTCTTTTTTTTAATTATTATATTTTTGTGAGGGGTGGAGGGACATAGGGAGACAGAGAGAGAGAATTCTAAGCAGGCTCCACACCTAGCGCAGAGCCCGACGCAGGGCTCAATCCCACCATTGCAAGACCACGAGCTGAGCTGAAATCAAGAACCTGAGGCCTAAGCCACTGAACCACCCAAGGGCCCAGGAAGGATTTCCTAATGAGATACATAGGCATGAACCATAAATTATGATGATAATAATATTAATATGAAAAATTACTATCAATAATAATACAAAATTATTACATTTTATTAATTATAACATTAAAATTAAAAAGTTCTATTAATCAAAAGACACCACACAGAAAGTGAGAAAACATACCACAAACTGGGAGAAGACATTTGCTATGCACACAGTTGACAAAAATTTAATGTCCAAGGTATATAAAGAATTTATATACATCATTAAAAGAGGAAAGACAAATAATCCAATAGAAAAGGTAGGTAAAATCCTGCTCAGTAGTGGCCAGGCCTCAACACCCACCCAGTTCCCACCTAGGGCCACTTGGCCCCACATACTCTTCCAGGTCTCCTCCCCCACCTCCCCACCATCAATAAAGCATCACAAACAGAAAAAAAAAAGGGTAGGTAAAAGACTTGAATCTACACATCTTAAAGTGTTTAATGGGATATAAAATGCTATTTGGAGCGTATATTGTTGCAATTCCTCTGGAAAATAATTTAACATCATCTTGTAAAACAGAAGATGTGCTCACCCTATGAACACAAATTCCACTTGAGGTATATACACTAAAGAAGCTGTTGGGACATGTGTACCAAAACACATGTATGAGAACATTCATAGCACCAGGGGTGCCTGGGTGGCTCAGTTGGTCTTAAGTGTCCAATTCTTGGTTTCGGCTCAGATCATGATCTCGCGGTTCATGAAATCAAGCCCCGAGTCAGGCTCTGTGCTGACAGCATGAAGTCTGCTTGGGATTCTCTCTCTCTCTTTCTTTCTCTGCCTCTCTGTCTCTCTCTCTGTCTCTCAAAATAAACATTATAAAAAATAACTTCCCCTTTCCTTAAAAAAAAAAAAGGAATATTCATAGCACCACTGTTAAATACTGGTAAAAGGACTGACACAACCCTAATACTATCAACAGTAAAATAGATAATTCGTAAACTATACAATCGAATACTCCATATCACCCTGAAAATAAATCATCTATTTTAGAAAGCATTTTGCTATCCTATACTTCTTTTTCATACTGTCAATATTTTCCTTTTGAAAAAACAATACGTGAAATATTCAGGAGACACTGAGAAGCTCAACTTGGCAGAGATATTATTTCCTCTCTGTCCTCCTCCCTCTCATCCAAATTCTCAGGGAAGGAAACGTGACTGGCTCAGCTGGGTGATACCAACTTGTAACTATTTGTAGTGGGGATGGCAGAAGGCTGCCATGTGGCACAAAATTATTCCCGAAGGTCCCCTGTTGGAGGTAGACAGCCCATAAAAGTAGTCATTATGAGCTGGGTAGACACTCCAAAACTGTTCTACTAAATTATAGCAGAATACTTATAATAATTTTACATACCTTTATTTATAATAATTAGTTAGAATTCAATAATTGTATTATTTATAATAATGTATAATATTCAGTGAATATGCTTGTGTATATGTCCTCATAAACACTGTCTGATTGCCTTCTCAAGTAAAATCGTAAAGGTGCAATTATTGGATCAAATGTATTAATATGATTGAAATTTTACATTTTTTTTTTTGACGTTTATTTATTTTTGGGACAGAGAGAGACAGAGCATGAGCGGGGGAAGGGCAGAGAGAGAGGGAGACACAGAATCAGAAACAGGCTCCAGGCTCTGAGCCATCAGCCCAGAGCCCAACGTGGGGCTCGAACTCACAGACCGCAAGATCGTGACCTGGCTGAAGCCGGACGCTTAACCGACTGCGCCACCCAGGCGCCCCATATGATTGAAATTTTAAATTCGTGTTATCAAATTGATCTCCTAAGCATTGGATTAATTCACACTCTTACCATCAGTGTACAAAATGACCACTTGAAAGAACACAATACTCTTGTCAATATTGCGTCTCATTTTTAAAAAACCTTTGCCAGTTTGATAAATGAAGGTGGTATCTCATTGTTTTTTATTTTTTTCTTTCTTTTCTTTTTTTTTTTAACGTTTATTTATTTTTGAGACAGAGAGAGACAGAGCATGAACGGGGGAGGGGCAGAGAAAGAGGGAGACACAGAATCCGAAGCAGGCTCCAGGCTCTGAGCCATCAGCCCAGAGCCCGACGCGGGGCTTGAACTCATGGACCGCGAGATCGTGACCTGAGCTGAAGTCGGACGCTTAACCAACTGAGCCACCCAGGCGCCCCTCTCATTGTTTTTTTAATTAATTAATTTTTTAATTTACATCCAAATTAGTTAGCATATAGTGCAACAATGATTTCAGGAATAGATTCCTTAATGCTCCTTACCCATTTAGCCCATTCCCCCTCCCATAATCTCTCCAGCAACCCTCTGTTTGTTTTCTATATTTAAGAGTGTCTTATGTTTTGTCCCCCTCCATGTTTTTGTATTATTTTTGCCCTTATGTTCATCTGTTTTGTATATTAAATTCCTCAGATGAGTAAAGTCATATGATATTTGTCTTTCTCTGACTAATTTCACTTAGCATAATACCCTCTAGTTCCATCCACATAGTTGCAAATGGCAAGATATCATTCTTTTTGATTTCTGAGTAATATTCCATTGTATATATATGCCACATCTTCCTTATCCAGTCATCCATCGATGGACATTTGGGGTCTATCCATACTTTGGCTATTGTCAATAGGGCTGCTATAAACATTGGGGTGCATGTGCCCCTTCGAAACAGCACACCTGTATCCCTTGGATAAATGCCTAGTAGTGCAATTGCTGGGTGAGAGGTAGTTCTAGTTTTAACTTTTTGAGGAACCTCCATACTGTTTTCCAGAGTGGCTGCACCAATTTGCATTCCCACCAGCAGCGCGAAAGAGATCCTCTTTCTCCGCATCCTCGCCAACATCTGTTGTTGCCTGAGGTGTTAGTGTTAGCCATTCTTACAGGGGTGAGGTGGTATCTCATTGTGGTTTTGATTTGTGTTTCCCTGATGATAAGTAATGTTGAGCAGTTTTTCATGTGTCTGTTAGCCATCTGGATGTCTTCCTTGGAGAAGTGTCTATTCATGTCTTTTGCCCATTTCTTCACTGGATTATTTGTTTTTTTTTGGGTGTTGAGTTTGATAAGTTCTTTATAGATTTTGGATACTGCCCCTTTATCTGATATGTCCTTTGCAAATATCTTCTCCCATTCCATCGGTTGCCTTTTAGTTTTGCTGATTGTTTCCTTCGCTGTGCAGATTTTTATTGTGATGAGGTCCCAATAATTCATTTTTGCTTTTGGTTCTGTTGTCTCCAGGGACGTGTTGGGTAAGAAGTTGCTGTGGCTGAGGTCAAAGAGGTTTTTTACCTGCTTTCTCCTCTAGGATTTTGATGGCTTCCTGTCTTACATTTAGGTCTTTCATCCATTTTGAGTTTATTTTTGTGTCTGGTGTAAGAAAGTGGTCCAGGTTCATTTTTCTGCTTGTTGCTGTCCAGTTTTCCCAGCACCATTTGCTAAAGAGACTGTCTGTATTCCATTGGATATTCTTTCCTGCTTTGTCAAAGATTAGATGGCCATACATTTGTAGGTCCATTTCTGGGTTCTCTATTCTGTTCCATTGACCTGAGTGTCTGTTGTTGTGCAGTATCATACTATCATGATGATTACAGCTTTGTAATAGATCTTGAAGTCCTGGATTGTGATGCCTCTAGCTTTGGTTTTCTTTTTCAAGATTGCTTTGGCTATTCGGGGTCTTTTCTGGTTCCATACAAATTTTAGGGTTGTTTGTTCCAGCTCTGTGAAGAATGCTGGTGTTATTTTGATAGGGATTGCATTGAATATGTAGATTGCTTTGGGTAGTATTGACCTTTTAACAATATTTGTTCTTCCAATCTAGGAGCATGGAATATTTTTCCATATTTTTTTTGTGCCTTCTTCAATTTCTTTCAAAAACTTTCTATAGATTTAAGTGTATAGATTTTTCACCTCTTTGGTAAGGTTTATACCTAGGTATTTAATGGGTTTTGGTGAATCATCTGCTTTTTTGATATTTTTTTTTCAACGTTTTTATTTATTTTTGGGACAGAGAGAGACAGAGCATGAACGGGGGAGGGGCAGAGAGAGAGGGAGACACAGAATCGGAAACAGGCTCCAGGCTCTGAGCCATCAGCCCAGAGCCCGACGCGGGGCTCGAACTCACGGACCGCAAGATTGTGACCTGGCTGAAGTCGGACGCTTAACCGACTGCACCACCCAGGCGCCCCTGCTTTTTTGATATTTTTATTTCTGAACTTTTGAAGAGCTTCCCCATATAAATGAATTATTTTTAAATAGAACTGTTTTCTTCGTCCTAATGGTGGTAAAAGCAACATATATGTTCAAAATATTTCTATTACTCTTTTCATTTATTTAAATGTTTTATTTTTGAGAGTGAGAGTGTGAGCATGAGTGGGGGAGGGGCAGATGGGGGGCAAAGAGGATCCGAAAGGGGCTCTGTGCTGACAGCAGAGAGCCTGACGTGGGGCTTGAACTCATAAACAGTGAGATCATGACCTGAGCCAAAGTTGGACATTAACTGGCTGAGACACCCAGGTGCACCAGTGTTTTTATTTTGTTTATAGAAAGGTGATTTGTTTTTTTTGTTTTTGTTTTTGTCTTTGTTTGATGCCTGCTTCAATCTAAAAGGATATTTTTGCCTAAATGTTGCTTGTCCTCAGATAAACTTTAAGAATAGATTTTTTAAAAATACTCTGGAGAAAAACAGATTAAAATATTAACAAATAAATATTGAATACCTAATGAATAAGAAGTGCCAAGCATGTATTTGATCATAGTAGCCTCTGTTATACTAAATAGCTAATTCCATCCTCTTTCATTTACTAATGTAGGTTGGTATTTTTCTCTTCTCACTTGGATTTCTGTAACTGGCCCTAAATTGTCTCTGCCTCTAGTCTCATCCAAGCCATCTTCCATCATCGCCAAAACATAATCCTTCTGGTGTCCACATTTTATGTCACACATCTGCTTATCACCCTTTGGTGGTTTCCACTTGCCTTCATGGTAAAATCCAAACTCCTTAGCACAAGGCCCTCACCCACCTGCATCCTACCTAATTCTCTGGCCTGCCTTCTCTCTCTATGTCACACACACCACAGCCACAAAGAGCTAATTATAGTTCTCCAAATGCCCTGTACCCTGTATACCCTGTTGCTTCACAGATTTGTGTTTCCTTCTGTGTGGAACCCCCTTCCTCCTTGTCATTAATGACGAACTGTTACTTATTTTTTAGACACAGCCAAATCTTTGCATATTCTCAGAAGCCTGTCTACCTCTCTTCTGTTTCTTTAGCTACACAGCTTCTATGCATGCATAACACCTCATGCATTTCTTTCCCTTAGCACTTCTGAGTGTTTACTGGTCTGTTTCTTCCAGACTATAAACTTGGTGACAGATTCTTCTGTCATTAAAATTCAGGGTCTTACACAGGGCTTGACACATCATTGACCATTAAGTTTTTGCCAATTAAATATATAGACGAATTAACATTTCTGTGCTTTCCCTGGAAAAAGTACAACAAAGCAAATGGGCCACTATCGAAGTTTTAAATAGGGATTAAACGAGATAGGAGAGTGTAGGACATTAATAATCATTTGAAATACTCTTACCACTTAGAATATTTAGTATATTGCTTTTCTGCCCTGTGCCTTTATTTCCACATTTTTAGGTCTAAAAGGATACGAGCAAGTAAACACCTTATCTTCAGATAAACTAAGGTAGAAGAAAATTCAGAAATTTGACTATAAAATGCTTTGATATATCAGTTGTTGGTATAAAATTCCAGGAAACCTAAAAACATCTTATTTTCAAATATCTATAATATTAAAAGTTATTAAATAAGGTGATATAGTTCATTTTTAGAGGAACTATGCAAGTGTAATTTATTTTTATATAGAACCCTTGATTTAAGGACATCAAGAGGAAACTCCAGAGCTAGGATTTGGAGATGAGAGATTAAGAAAATTATATACGCTTCAAACTTGCTAAGAGACTAGATTTTAATTGTTTTCACCAAAAGAAGAAATGATAATTATGTGAAATGATAGAGGTGTTAGCTAACACTACAATGCTAATTATACTACAGTGTATCAGATCAACACATTACACACCTTAAACTCACAGGAGGTTATATGTCAATTCTATCTCAATTTCAGAAAAGAAGGTTATTAAAAAAAACCATAACAAACAAATAAACCAGAAACAGACTCAAATACAGGGAACAAACTGGTGGTTGCCAGAGGGGAGGGGGCTGGGAGGATGGGGGAAATAGGTAAAGGGGATCAAGAGATATGAAAAGAAAAAAAGAAGGCTATAAAGTTGAAAACAAACACAAAGTTTATGGAACTCATAACTTTATATATAATCCATCGTATCTAAGACACTGGGATAACTCTATTCTCCAGTATCAAGGTGATGAAAGTGGCAACACTTAAAGAAAAAGTAAATAAAATATAACCATGAAAAAAAACAAACACAGCAACACTTAAGTCCAAATTAGATTAAATTTAGAAGTTGGCAATTCTTTTGCTAAGCTGAAAACAACCCCCAAATATTCAGCAAAATAAGAATGCTGACAATTTGTATATATGAAAATTTATATAATCCCGCTCCTTAAAAGAGAGAGAGAGAGAGAGAGAGAGAGAGAGAGAGAGAGAGAGCTTTAGGCCCTAATATAGAAAGCAGCATAATGTATTATTAAATGAGAAAAGCAACCTGCAAAAAAATAATCTATATAATTTGGGTGAAAATTTTTACATACATATTTGTATTCAATTATGTGTATTTTAAAGCCTAAAAGACCATCTAAAACTTAATAGTGGTTACACTGAAGTGCAGAGTAGGAGGTGGGTCATCAGGATTTGTGCTCTTTAAACTTTTTTGTCATGTTTAAGTTTTTACAGTGAGAATGCATTAATTTCATACAAAAATAAGGATATTAAATTTTCCCTTTGTGGGAAAAAATTCTGAGGTAGTGGGGGAGTGCATCAAGAAACTCTTTATTCACATAAAAGTCGCCCAAGTCTGTTCTACCTCCTACAAGTTTTTCCATCCCCTGGGAATTAATTCCCTAGTCAAGTAAATGGAGAGAACCCCGTCTCTTTGTCGTCAGCCAAGAAGTCAAGATTGAAATTCAGTAGTCATTACTCTTTACCTTCCTAGGACTTGACTCTAGGTCTTAAATAGGCTGCTACCTTTTCTGAATGACAAAAGACAGAAAGACCTACAGAGAGTATGAACTTTCAGTCATAAGATGAATAAGCTCTGGGGATCTAATGTACAATATGGTGATGTTAATAATGCTGTATTGTGTGCTTGAAATTTACTAATACAGTAGATCTTAATCGTTCTCAACACACACACACACACACACACACACACACACGATAACCATGTGAGGTGATGGATGTGTGAATCAACTTGATTGTGGCCATCATTTCACAATATATACATTTATCAAACCATCGCATTGTACACCTTAAACTTATACAATTTTTATCTGTCAATCATACCTCAATAAAGCTGAGGGGGAAAAGAAGAGGGAGTGAAGGACCTAAAATTTAGTGGGAATCAAAACCAACTAAGCTCATCTCACCGTTGGGAATCCCAAATAAAGGCCTGGTCCGGAAGATTCCAAGTGGACCATAAAATTACCGAGTCAGAATATTCAGATCGAGAGCCTTAAATCATCCAGCCTGAATAATCTGACAATGAATTAATCTGATAATTCTTTATTTTCCAGTTACATTTGCCAGTGTAGATCTGGCCAGAGAGAGTTCTGAAGTAAGAGCCACAGGGATAAAAAGGAAGAGAGCAAAGACAGACCATTGACTCTGGGGAGTTCTAGGGAAAGGTGATGTGAGTGTCAAAGCAGAAGATGTGGCGTGTGGAAGTAAGTTGGGGGCCTTCTGAGGACCCCTGAACAGTGACGGAGCCGACGCTTCCTCCCTAGTGAATAGAAGGGACAGCAACTCAGAGATGTGTGAGCAAGAAGCCTCGGTGTCCCACTGGCTTCACCACCAGAGCCTGAGTGGGTAGGGATTTGGCTGCCCATTGAAATCTCTACCCGTCTTTGAAGTTCAAATTCTATCTTCTTTAGAAAACCTTCCCCAAATAAGCCTATGTGATTTATAGTCAGTTTGTAGCAACTTAATACCTTATGAAATTACATTCTTATATTACCACCTTACTGGACTGTAAATGTCTTTGGGGCAGAAATCATGTTTTGGTTTTTTAAAACGTCCATGATGGCTAGCGTGGGGTTGAGAATGGAATAGGTTGTTCAACAAGTAAGTGTTCTATGGAAAAGTTGAAAGGAAGAAACCATCAGGTTCCCTAAAGTTCCCTAAGCTTCTTTCTAACTTACAGAGGTGGTTGGGTTGAATCCCCACATTCTCAGATCAGAGGGCTGAGGTTCACCCAGTAGTACATGGTATATTTTTCTCTGAGGAAAGCTACTCTGAATGCAGATTAAGTCTCAAAGCCCTACAAAGGACAACAGGGAAAGCACAGTCCCTTCTAAATCCCCTTGGGGACCAGGCCCTCCTCTCCGTGTGTCCG
The DNA here is from genome assembly GCF_016509475.1 of Prionailurus bengalensis. Taxonomy (NCBI): domain Eukaryota; kingdom Metazoa; phylum Chordata; class Mammalia; order Carnivora; family Felidae; genus Prionailurus; species Prionailurus bengalensis. The sequence goes on from NC_057351.1 coordinate 58,691,973, forward strand.
TGTCTGCGGGCGAGTGTGCATGGGTGGGGGAGGTTGTGGTGGGGCGGGAGGGCCTCGGCAAGAGGGAGGAGAGAAACTCCAAGCGCTGATTCTGTGGAGGGGATTTGCTATGTCTCTTTTCCTCCCCCCCTCTTCTTTCTTTGTCCTCTTTCTCCGTGTTCCTCTCTTTGTCCCCTTTTCCTCGTCTCCTTCTTCTGCATTTGTCTGGGAGGATCCTGGAGTGTTCTTTTGATCGACTCAATCTTTCTCTGGCACTTGAGTTCTGATTGGCTGAAGGACTTAGAGGGGAAAAAAACACTTTAATTAAGTAGATAATCTCTTCTTTGGACGTTTGGCAGCTCCATTTCACGTCCCTTCAACTCTGTTTGGGATCGCTTACACACCACGGAAGTTGGGGCTTGAGGAGAATTCCATCCCACTACCACAAGGAGAATATTTCCCCATCTTCTCTGTCTCCCACGTTTTTTAGAATTTTCTATTTCTGTTGCTCCAGAGGATTATGTTGCTTGTGAAGCCTCCTGTGTTCATCTTCCTTTTCACCTGTATCCTCCGAATCGGCCACACCTGGTAAGTAACCTGGACTCCCACCTGGGACTGGGACCAGGTAAATGTATGTCGTCTATGAGAGAGAGTTCTTCCTCATTTCCCGAAATGTAGGAATACTTGGGATCTCTCCTAGGAAAAACTGTTCTATGGAGTAGGGGCTCTTTCTAAATTTATGGCTGATTTCAGTAAATCTTTAGGACCCTGATCAATAAATGAATAGATTAAAAAATAGATTAATAAGTTGCTGTACCACAAATATTCTAAGTGGTTTTGGGGAAAGTGGACAGTAGCCTTTTTTTTTTTTTTTTTTTAAACCAAATCCTGATGTCAGCATTGTGGAAAAAGGAAGGTGGTTCAAAGCAAGTTCTACTGTGTTTGAATCTGATCTTTGAGGTGAAGGCTGGAGACAAAATGCGATGGGACCTTATTTTGCACTTTCTGACATAACTTTTTTTTTTTCAGAATATTCTAAGTAACTGCTCATACCATCATGTCTTAGAGATAAAAATTCACTTGATCTGTTGAGTTGGTATTGGGTTAACAAACACGTTTGAAATGAAATATTTTAGAAAGCTAAACTTTCTACAGATTTATGTAACCTGTACAATTTACAAATATTTCTAAATCGCTCAGAAAATGGGGCAGTGTTTATAAAAGTGTTTTGGAAACTATAAACAATTGCACAAATGATAGACGATTTTATTGTCAGTTTCATTTAGCTCTTGGAAACCACATAAAGTATCTATACATGGAAATGTTAACAAGTAACTACGTAATAACATATAGAAGAAAGACCTGGGAAGTGCATGTTGCTACATTGCTATGTGTTTGGAGTCTCTCCCCAATTGAGATACACAAGCTCAGTCTCTATCAGTTTGCATTTTGACCATCTGTTTAACCAAGGTATGAATCCAATCATTCCATAAACTGTTGAGGAAGCAAGGATAGGGATTTCTTTGTTGAAATCAGCTTCCTGTGCCAAGAATGTATTCTTATCATAAATGAATATAGCCATCTTTATTGGAAAGTTGCTAAGAAATATGTCAAATAAATATAATTATTTGCAAGTTAAGGCAATAATTTGTAACACTTCTGATTACAAAATGAACTGCCAAATAATTGGTCAATTTTTAATTGGCATTTAAATTAAATATTTCATGTTCAAAAAAAAGTCTCTCTTTTTTTCCCCCTCATGAGAACAAAAAGACAAAAGGGAGCAGAGACTATTTCAGAGCATTTCTACTGATGTTCATGGTATTCTTCAGCTGATTCAGTATCAGCAAAAGAGAAACACGAGATTCCTTTCCCCAGTCACCAGGGCAGTGTGAAGAATTGTTCTATAAAAAATACCTTTACTGTGTGTTCCTTCCCTGCTGGAGGGGGTCATGTTCATTTCATTCCGATACTGACACAGCCACACTGAAAGGTGGCTGGGTTGCTTGTCTGTCCAAATTCAAGTGTCCGGATTTAAAAAGAAAAAAAGAAAAAAGAGATGTGAAAGAAAGTTCTAATTTAAAAACAGGGTTTAAGAACCCCTTCTTGCCTTGCCTGACTTTGAGGAGAAAATGTACAAATCTCCTCTATAATGCAATTAGATTTTAATTGCTTTTTCTCCATAAGCCTCAATTTGAATTAAACATTTATACTTTGTCAAGAGTCTGGTTTTGGTAGCATTTGAAGAGTGATTTTTAAATTTAACGTTAAATCTTGATTCTTCTTATAATGGAACTATCAGGGTTCTGCATAAGGTCACCTTCCCCTTTGTGCCATGCAGAGAAATTTGACCAACCGCAGCCTTTCCGATGTTTCTCTTAATACTTCATTATCAGCCTTTTATGTAAGGACCTCAAAAGCATTTAACAAATAGAGAACCATAATTTCTGCTTGGCTGTTCAATTGTAGGCTTGCCTGAAATTACTGTCAAAAAAAGTCCATCAACAGAAACTCCTAGGCTTGAAAGGAGAAAATAAAGATGACATTCATTTACAACATGCAGTTTTGCTAGACTTTCAAAGTGAGATGATTGCAGGGGGAAAAAAAAGCATTCTCCACAGTTTCTTCTTGTTGGGACAATTCTGAGAATTATCCTTTAGTACCTTGAGAAAAAAAACCTTTTGTTTGAATTTGTTTTCCTGAATCCTAATGGCTCCCCGCAAAAGAGAGAATGGGAGTGCATGATACAGCCAAGCAGATGGTGATGGTTATAATGGTGGCCGAAGATGAACCAATCTGACTTTTCATTTTCCAGTATACATACTCATCTGGAATGATCAGGCCTAGAACATGTTTGTTTGTTTTAACTGTAGTCTTCATTTTACTCCAAATGATGTCTCATAATGATCCTAGGTTTTGCCCTGTTCTGTCCATTTCTTCTCTCTCTCTCTCCCACCCCCTCAACTTGATGACCAAATCAGAGAGATACACTCACTAGAACATGGAGGTTAACTATGGCTCTGCTCTCATTCTTTGCAAAAGTCACTGCCTCCACTTCTTTCCAAAGGATTTAAACAGGGTTCATTTCTTTTCTACAGTAGAGCAAGAATTCATCGAAAATCTTTGGGTTTTAAGGCACCTTTTGAAATACATCATCCCTTGGTTCTCTACATTTATGTATTTAGAGCAACCCTTCTATGGCTCTTGAAATTTCATCTGATAATGACGTGCAGAGCCCCTGATCAGCAAGGGCTTCAGTTATTTTAGGGGGCTGTCTTGAATCTATATTCTCCCCAAGCATCATCTATAGCTAAAATTATTGTTCTCCACATACATGTGCTACTATTTCTCAAATGTATTTTATGAACAATAAGATATACACTTAAAATTACTGAATTCATGATAACTGGTTGCCATGTTAAGTTTCTGTTAAGTTTTTCCCACCAACAGATACAAAAAGGATAAGTGCAATCAAGTGAAGCTGCACTATAAACTTTGTTACATTAAAAAGGAATTCTCATCCTCACAGAGGCTGGGAATCTCTGAAGTTAGGGAAATAAAAGGTAAGTGAAAAATTGCTTTGGAATTTGGAAAACAATATGCCAATATCAAAGAATCACATCCTAGTAGCTTTTCTGATCAGCAAAAAAATTCATAATCCATGAAAAAGCTTGGAGTTTGTGGGGTAACTCAGGGGGATGAAGTTAGCAGCTGCACCGTTGAAAGTCCTTCTAAGGGCTTGAGACATGATCACAGAAGTTTAACTTCCAGTTCTGTCATTGATTTTTCAACAACTTTAGCCCTACAGTTTTGCTTTCAGAGTCTCTATACTTTCTCCATGAATAACAATTAGTTAGCTAAAAATAATTAGCTAATAATATTTATTAGTATCACCACCACCACCATCATCATCATCATCTACAAGGCTAAGAAGTCCTGAGAAGAGACACTTCATTACAGCTTTTCTTATGAAACCAGTTTGTATAAGCAATAAGGCAGATGCTCCATAATGCATCTCTATTGTGCATGTGTGTGTGTGTGTGTGTGTGTGCATGTGTGATAATATGACACAAAGAAGGATCTCTTTTTTGTGATATTATGTAAATGGGGATATTAAAAACGGATCAGAAGGAAAGGAGTTTTGATCCAAACCCTCTCTCTTCTGAGGAAAAAGTTTACTTCTTTGCTGGGACAATTCGTTTCATGCTATATATTGGGTAATTCTATTTTCTTTGGGGACTATTAATAAAAATCCCTTTTCCTGGGCTCCATTTACTCTTTGATTTTTTTCTTTTTCAACTGATATGATCAAATTCTCTTAATCTGCTGGATGTTTATTATTATTATTGTTGTTGTTGTTGTTATTGTTATTATTTTAAAATCAGGACATTTAGAAACAATTTTATTTGCTCACATTTTGGGTGAAATGATTTTGGCTAAAAGATTCCAAAGATTCCACTAGAACCTTGCCATCTACCCATCTTTGAAGACTTAGTTTACGTATTCTCTCCTCCTGGAAGTCCTCCCAGGTTAAATTAGCTACCTCTCCTTCCCCCCACCCCCACCCCCATCCCCATATATCCAGCGTCAGGTTAAGCCATTAAGGCACTTAGTACATTTTATTGAAAATTTGCTTTTGAATCTGTCTTCTTCACTAGCCAGAAACTCCTCTAGGATCAGACACCTTGCCTCATTTATCGTTGTGTCTCTTAGGTGGAAATTAACCACAATTATAACAATGAGTAACTTGCTCTGTAGGCAGGCACTGTTGTAAGTGCTTTACAAATCATTACCCCGATCCTCTGAAGTACATACTAGGGTCATCTCCACTTTACAGATGAGGGAACTGAGGCCCAGAGATCTTAAAATAACTTGGCAAGATCACCTAACTAGTAATGAACCAGATGGAATTTGAACACAGAAAACATGGTTGTGGAGGCCCCATGCTGAACCACTACGCCCTATTAATGAGCGTGTTTTGAACTGACCAATGCATGCAAACTATTTTACATAAGGGAAGAACCATGACAGGAAACTTTAAACGTAATTTAAGCTTAAACTTTCCTAAGTAGGTATCAGTTCCCAGAAATAGAGCAATTTCATATTTGCTAGTTTAAAAGTAGAAAGTTCCCTGGCTTACTGAAGTCCTTACTTTTGGATTGCTATAATCTTCTGAAAAAGGGTAACTCTGCCCCATATCCTGGAACAAAATCGATACTCAGGAATAAAATAATGTGAACCAACATTTACTTCACACTCACTGTGTAACTCGCCAAAGACACAAAGTCTGTCAGTGATGAGACAGGAATCTGAATCTACATCACTCACTACCTTTAGCCAGTAAGCCATCCTGCTTCAGATGGGACCTTGCTTTCTTTGACCTGCCCACATTTGTACCACAGTCACCAGAGCACTGGATTGTGGTCCTTCATGTTGTGACTGTCCTTCCTTCTCTGTCTGGCACTCCAATTTTCTGTGAATTTTTAATGATGTGCGCAGTAGTCTGATACACAGAAGCCTGGCATTAAGAAACAAAAGCTTGTACCCAACTAGTATTTTTATTTTAAAAGATATTGGTTCTGAGAGCTTATTTAAATTATCTCTTACATTTGTTTATCGATAGAATTTATATTATTTCATTCCTTTCATCTCACTGAAAACTACCTGCAGGTTTGATTTGGATTAAACGCATCAAGTACTATCTTTTGCCAGAAACCCCAACTTACCTGTTCTTTTCAACATAGTGGGCTTGTGCTTCTTTGGAGATCATTCAAAAAGTATCTTTACCATCTGTAGTATCAATACCATCTGTACTGCCTCTGAGATTAAGATTTTATGTATAGTATAAGAGAGCTAGCTCTGGCTATATTTTCCTAAGGATAAAGACCCATTTTTGTAGCACGTCCTAGGATCTCCAGGAGTCCAAGAATTATTGTGGTGTCCGCCATTTTTCATCATTTTTCATTTCACAGCTTTTAAATAGATATTTAGAATCTTTAAAGTTCCTTTGCCTTTTGATCGCCCTTACATTCAAAGTAATGGCCAGTGGTAAAAACAAATTCCTTAAGATCCCCAATTCAAGCAAGTGATGGGGATATGTAGAAAATAAATGTGCAGTGTTGGTCTGGAAGGAAGGAAGGAAGGAAGGAAGGAAGGAAGGAAGGAAGGAAAGAAGGAAAGAAGGAAAGGCTCTTTTCTTTATCTCCATCAGAAAGGCAGAGAATTCATAGGGCTTAGAGAGAGAAGTCAATATAATTTTTCTTAGGCTAAACCCTCACTTTTCAGAAAGCAGATTTTTTTATCCTACGTAAAAGACTAGCCTGGGGGAAACTCTGAGCTTGGTTCACATAAATAACATTCCCCATTGCCTCCCATTGAAATATACCTACACTCCGAGGGCCTCTCAAAAGAAACTACCATCCACTTTGGACAGACTCTCTAGTCTCATTATAAGTCAAGCTTTTATGGGTTTGTTTTTCTCAATCTTTATTGTAGGCCCTTGTTATTGATCATATCATTTCTCTGTACACTTCTTAGGTCAGAGTTTTCAGTGAGATGAAAGGAATGAGATAATAGAATGAAAAAATATAAATTCTATGGATAAATAAATGTAAGAGATAACTTAAATAAGCTACCAGAACCAATATCTTTTAAAATAAAAATGCTAGTCAGGTACAAGCTTTTGTTTCTTAATGCCAGACTTCTAAATGTATATCAGACCACTGTGAACATCATTAAAAATTCGCAGAAAATTGGAGTGCCAGACAGAGAAGGAAGGACGGTCACAACATCAAGGACCACGGTCCAGGCCAAGAGCAATCAGACTATAAGGGGATCACTTAAATTCACCATTATCTGACCAATCCGAATTCACTTTTCTTAATTGGTTATTTTCCCAACTATACATCCTCTGGAACCAGCACAGTATGAGGCTATGTTCCAGTAGTCTCCATAAGGCCCTGTAAGTGGGCCAGTAGTTCAGTCTTTCTATACAAGTCCATAGATGAGATTCTTATGTTTCTCTAGGCCAAGCTTACACCACTCTGCATAGTGAGAAGTTTCTCCTTCATTCAAAATGAATTCTCTTTTGCTGCCATAAAGCTCAGTTCTTTTCTCTTACTCAGGCTCTTCAGGTTCACATATCTGACTTTAAAGATTCCATTCCATACTGATAGCCGGGATAATACATAATGAACCATACTATCCTGTCTGACATTTCTTCCCATTAATCCAAGGTGTCTGGAGGAGCCTGGCTTTCGGACATTATTGTTTCAGAAGGAGTGTATTGTTTAATTTTACATTATGGAAAATTTCCAGAGAGAACAGCATATACAATGGAATCCCCTATAACTCTGCTTCAACTGTCATCAACCACTAGCCAATCTTGCTTCATGTATACTTGAGTAACGTTTTCAACTGCATATATTTCTCTGTGTCTAAATATTCCAAATACTAAATGGTTCAAACTTGGAAGAAGAGGAATAGGAAAAGAAATCTCCTATGTCATGTCTGAGAGATCTAGAGCCAGCGATTAGAGTGAATCTTGGAGAACATCATACAGATATGACTGGCCACCCTTAGGGAGAGAAATCGAGAATAATAACTTGTGAAAAGAGAAAATTCATTCAAATATATATTTAAATTTATTTCTGTTTGAGCTGTGGCTGATTAGCAAAGACAACAGAAATTGATAGTTGGCTTAGATTGAGGACAGAATATGTTTACCATCTATTAAGATTTAATTCCATTAAATACTAAAATGGCACTAAAGTTCAAAAACCTGTCAATTTTCTCACCTTTAACTGTTCACCTAGTTTTTTGTAGGATAATTTGTAGAGTTATCATATATGCCTACCTTCTTCATCCTGAAATAAACTAGTATTATATCCATCAATGCAACTGAGAACACGAATATTCTCCAAAGTCTATACTACAGGGATCAAAGTAACAAGATCAACAAACACAACAAAATTCTCTGCCTGCATAATGATCCTGGAAGAGGTTCCTGTGATCCCAGGCTTTCTGGGAGCAGTGGCTTGAGCTGTCCCTTAGCAGCTTTCACTTAGAGACCACAGAACAGAGAATGAGTACAGCGCATTCCCAGTTAGAGTCCTCATTTAAATGCTAAGTGTTGAAGCTCTTTTTTTGTAGCTGAGTGTTTCTCAGCAGAGTTTGCCACAATACATAAAGAAGGAAGGAAATGAGGACAAGGAGAGACAGCTTGTCACTTTATAAAATATCCTGGAATACAAATGACATTTTAGTTTCAGAGGAAAAGATTATCCCTTGAAAACTGGTGATTTGCTCGGGAAAGACTGCCCGGGATTGTTTTGCAGAGACCTGTGATACACAGTTGTCCCGTCAGCTACTCTACGATCTTTGCCAGCAATTATTTGGCAGGGGCTGGATTTGAGATAATGTGGGATTTTACTGTAAATTTTAACATGACTACTACTAAAACTGATGCATCTGTTTAAATTTTTTTTTTTTTTTTTTTTTAGCTAAGTGGGTTACAAGACTTTTTAAAAATATTTTTTAGGGCCCTGCATTATAATATGGAAAATTCATGTTTATAAAAAACAGTTCGAGAATTATTTACAGACCTGGATTCCCTTTGAAGAAAGAGATGGAGTTTGAACCAAGGACATAGACATGGGGATGTGACAAAAACTACACATTCCTTAATTTTTAAAAAATATTTATCCTGGAAAAAGCCTTCACTTGGCCCCAGTCCTCATTGCAGTCATGTCTTTCTTCCCTTTCAATGGCATACTCGCCTTCAGTGAGTCTACACTGGCTGCTTCTGTTTTCATTTCATAACTGTTCATTCGCTGTAATCTCGCTTCTGTTCCTTTGTTGTACCAAACAGATCTCAACACCAATATCACCTTTGTCCCCTCTTGATAAATTTTTAAGGAGGAGGCAACTTGTCTTTGAAATTCTGGGTACTTCTCTTCCCCTCAAGACTTCAGGTATCTGTGCCTTCTACTTCCTAATCCCTTCCTCTGGCAAACTGGGAAAGAGCCTGATTTTGATTACCTGTACTTTACAGTGGATAAGAATTAGTCACGCTGTTCACCCTTTAAAAAAAATTTTGCATCTCAAACTTCATTCTTTCTAATTGTACAGTGAATTGCTCCTGGCTTAAATATGCTTGTGTATTGTCAGAGGGGGCAGTGACCAACTTCGAACTGAGGGGATGTATTTCACAGTCGTTAGTAAAGCCCGCCTTCTGTGTAACGGTGTGTGTGCATAGATCTGTGTATGTGTATGCTGCTGCATACATGTTCTGTGGGTCAGATGCCGTAGAGGATGGAGAGAAGCACAAGGAAACCTGCTGAGAAACGACTGTCTTTGGGCTCTCGCTGGCCCGAAGCATCTTGAGAGTTCTGTGAGGTGAAAAGCTGGCTGTCACGCACTTATTCTAGGAGAAGTTGCTTCACTGAAGCACCTTCTAGCTACAGCTCCAGGCAGCTCCCCTGCTCTGGATCCTCCTCTTGCCCTTTCTACCCTCTTCTCGTTCCCTCTCTGTGCCAGGCCACCAGATGGAGACCTGCATCTGCCCCTTTTCTCCTTGCCTGGGCTCTCAGCCCAAGCTGTAGTGATCAGATGGTCTCTCCTGAAGTAGGCCGGCTAGAGCTTCAGGACCCAGAGATTTTTTATGGACCTTGAAAGATGAGATTAAAGGGTAGGGAGAAGCCAACCCTATTATTCAAAGATCTATGGGGAAAGTGAAGGAGGCAGAACAAAGGAGGGGTCAGATGGCACTGAGATGAAAGTTTTGGACCCTGAGAAGAAAACACTAAATTCTGGAGGTTCATATTCGAAGCCTTTGCTTTTTAAAAAATATGGTGGGGAAGGAAAAAAGGGAATCCTAACTTAAATCTAAGCTACTATGTTAACCACTGGGATTCAAATGCCCCAGGGTACACTTGGCAAACTAGTGAGGCTGGCCTGGAAGAAGCTTGCTGAGTGGGACTGAGTTCTTCACTGAGACAGGACTCTCATACTGAGGGGAGATGGAGTCCAGCACATGAACTTGACCTCGTAACAAGGTCCTGGTCATACAAAGGAAGAAGTAAGCCTGAAGATAGCATGGTGCTGGGTCCTGCTGGTCCTGTGCCCATCTGTGTCGCAGGCTCTACAGAATCAGGCATGCGCTCTCATCGCAGCTGCTAAATGGGAAACTATGGAATGTGATGTGCTACAGGTGGCCTCGTGGGCTAGGCGGGTTCGGAAAATGCCCCCACATAGGGAGAAATTGTCGAAACTAATTGGATAGCGGTTTAAACTGCTCATCCACAATTAGGCATAACTACCAGAGAATGGGAACTTGCAATTTTCTGTGAACTTCCTAAGGTGGTAAAATAAATTTCTTCAAATGGTATCAAATGAAGGGGAGCTTGGAAAATTAGAGTGTATGGGTCTAAGGATCGTAAATGTTAGGTAAGAAAACACAAACAAAACAAACTTGGAGACTTTCCAAGAGCTAAAAGAGAAGCTATGGCATTTGTATTGGGTTGATCCAAAGTCTCTCCCATTCTGTCTCAGCAACTTTGGAAAAAGTTTTGCTGGTGGTCAGGCTGACTGAGGGATAGGCAATTCAGGAGGCAATATAGCCCCAAGGGAAACTGCATAATGCTGAACGCTGCGGCTGTTTGAGGAGCTCTAGTGCCTTACATCAAAGAATTTTGGTGATTAGATTGTGGCCGATTATGGCCACTGAATTGTTGCAAGGTTGGAAGGTCCATAGAGCAGAGGAGCAATGGGAAAATGATAATCCACAGGGTTCTGCTTTAGCGTTACCCATAGCTTCAAAACTACAAATGCATCTGTATCTGGATGGTTGTTTAACAAGAATTGAAAAAAAAAACATTTAGTAAATAAGAGAATAGCTAGGACTTAAACACACATTGAAACGAGGGGGAAAGAACTCATAAATGTTGACGTGAGGGGAGCTGGGCAGAAGGTAGTGAAAGCCTGACAGAAGGACATGACTCAGCTAACCAGCCTAGACTGGAACAAGTGACAGCAGAAGGGAGGTACTTACAGTGAAACATTATTATCAGAGCTGAGAAGGAATGATAGAGAGAGAGAGAGAGAGATGATTGCTCCCCCAAATTCCTACCTTTGGTACATTAACTTGGAAGAAGGATGAGATGGCATTAGACGTAGGAAAAAGCACAAGCCAAAGACTGAATTATGGACTCGCTGATGACAATGGGTTGATGACAAGAACATGGAGGTGGTCTAAGAATATTAAATAATAGCTATGGTAGTGAAGACTTCCGTGAGTGGAGGCAGATAGCGTGTTTCCTAGAGGACAGATGGCCCCTAGACAAACACTCAGAATCTTTTGGGCACTTTCCACTCCCAACATATTTTATTCCTGGTACGAAGAAGAGAAGCATAAACAGGTCGGTTATAATTGCTAGGGGGGGAAACTACAGTACCAAGAAAAACTACAGGGAAGGAAAGAGATCCCCATGATTTTAACACTCAGCACAGAGACCCAGCCCCTCAAGGCAGTGACCAGAGAGCTTTGAGAGCTGCCAGAAACAGAGGTACTCAATTCAGAAACAAAAGAAGAGAATGCCCCCCGATTTGTTACTGGTACAGTTATAGCAGCCATTTCCCAGAAAATTAAAACAATAATTTGAGCTTCCCGAGCCCTCAAATTATTACTTAGGTATTAGATGCTTTGGGGCACCTCCCTGTTCACCCTCTGGACCAGTGTTTCTCAAAGTGGACTCTGAGGACCATCTCAGGAATGTGTACATACAGATTCCTTCCATCCATTTCCCCCATCACCACTGCTCAACAAGAGTTTCTGGAGCTGGGGCTCAAGAATCTTCATGTTTAAGAAATTTCCCAGATGATTCTCATGGACTCTACCAGCTACCACATGTGGATTAATTTCCAAATGCTTATACTAAAGTCTATTCTCCAAATCTTTGGCACCTCAGGTCATGTAACTATGTAATATTTTATCTGTATATATTTATATATATGTTTATACTTTATTATTTAAATCATAAATGTATTTTTTTTAATTTTTTTTTAACATTTATTTATTTTTGAGACAGAGAGAGACAGAGCATGAACGGGGGAGGGGCAGAGAGAGAGGGAGACACGAATCGGAAACAGGCTCCAGGCTCTGAGCCATCAGCCCAGAGCCCGACGTGGGGCTCGAACTCACGGACCGCGAGATCGTGACCTGGCTGAAGTCGGACGCTTAACCGACTGCGCCACCCAGGCGCCCCCATAAATGTATTTTTATATAAATAAAATTTTATAGATTTACAGAAATTTGCAAAGAAATGCACAGGGAAGTCCTATGTACCCTTTCCATAGCCTCCTCCAGTATTAACATCTTATAACTCTACTAACACATCCATAAAGCTTATTCAGATTTCACAGTTTGACATATAACACTAAAGTTTGCACCCCATCATCCTAGACTGATGGAACACTTACAAAAAAGGAAAAAGCTAAAGCAAGACTGACACCAGGAGACAGGACGTAGGGAAAGAATCCAGTCCTATCTAGGTCAGGCACTATGGCCACCTGACTGTTATAGGGAATTGGTGGAGTATGGTTGTTGCTTACACCCTTCACCACTGGGACTCACAGAAAGGCCAGGAGCAGATTTGGGTAGATGCTTTCACCACAGCCAACTTCTTCAGGCATCTGGGGACAAGGGCAGGGCTAGCTTCAGTCAGAATCTCATTGAAGAATTATCCTGCTTATCTGGTCAGACTGCAGTCCCAGGTATTTGCTCTTGGGGCAATGGAAAATGCCCGCTCCCAAGGTAATAAAGAGTCTTTCCTAAAATCAGAAAGTGCACTGGTGCTTATTCTTCAGGGAGTCATTATAGGGATGGAAGAGGTTCCATGCCTATGGAACAATAGTATGGGTGAAACAATAGTAGCCAGTGTGCTATAGGCCAAGGATATTGCCCCTGGGTGGATAAAGGTGTTTTTAGCATGAGGTCACAGAAAGCTGAGCCCAGGAAAGGTATCAACAAAACACTAGAGAAACTCTAGTTAATACTTTTTCTTAAGTGCCCATTTCTTTGCAGGGATGGCACCCAACGAAAGGAGCACCCTTTGACGGGGCTCCAGGCTGGGCCCACCACTTGGATCCCACATATATGGGCAGGTCAGCGGAACTGGTGAGGCTGCAGGCTCCAGATGTTTATCTAAAGGAGTGACTATGGAGTCTTCCCAGGATAGCATTCACTCTAAGGGAAGGGAACAGAGAAGATCCAGCAATGACACTTCTCACTGGAGTTTGTTAGCAAGCTCCTCAGTTTTAGTCCAACTAAGAAGGCTGGAGGGTGATTAGGGGGGCATGTTACAGGCAAAACCTGAAAGTACTGCTTTGCTAAAACCCTATCAGAACTTGTACACAAATGGCATTTTGATACCTAAGTGGAAAGACAAGACTCTAAAATGGGTTAAAAGACATTTGTCCCTGTATTTAAAAAAAAAAAAAATAATAGTTGTTTTAAGAGAAGTTTTAGGTTCACAGAAAACCTGAACAGAAAGTAGAGTTCCCACACATATCCGCCCCCTGCACAACTTCCCTCATTGTTAACATCCTGAATTAGTGTAGTATGCTCCTACTTTTTTTATGCATTGAACCCAGTCTAGGCAGCAACAGTTCTCCCCACCCCCAAAATGTGCCCAGGGGATGTGGTGATACCCAGACAAAGCAGAGCCTAGGCCTGGCAGATATGGGCAGATATTGTAGGCCTACAGGACATACAGAGGGAGGGCTAGAGCAATGGAAGACTGGAAAAGCAGCAGAGACAATGTGATAGCTAACTGAGTTTGTTCATGAGTGTGTGCAGAACATCACTAAGACCTCCAAGAAATACTTATCAAGAACTTTGCGGGGATCAGGAGTCCTGGATTAGCAAGTGGGAATAAGAGCAAGAGAAATACAGGTTGCAGGAGAGCGTAGCAGTGAAGGAATATATGCTTTAGAATCACACTGAGGGGGAGGGGAAGGAAAAAGAAAAAAAAGAAAAGGAAAAAAAAAGAGGTTAGAGTGGGAGAGAGCCAAAGCATAAGAGACTCTTAAAAACTGAGAACAAACTGAGGGCTGATGGGGGGTGGGAGGGAGGGGAGGGTGGGTGATGGGTATTGAGGGGGGCACCTGTTGGGATGAGCACTGGGTGTTGTATGGAAACCAATCTGACAATCAATTTCGTATATTAAAAAAAAAAAAAAAAAAAAAAAAGAATCACACTGACTAGGTTCCAATCCTGGATTTGCCACTTACCTAACTGTGTGACGTTAGCTTACCACTCTTTCAGTTTCTGTATCTGTAAAATGGAAGACGTAACCCTTTCTAACTTATACAACTGTTGTGACAATTATATGAGCTTAAAACACATAAAGCATTTAAAGCAGTATTTTGTGTGCACAGAATAAACATTCAGTAAATAGCACAGTACCTCATGGGGTTGCCACGGAAATAAAAAATGACGGTACAGGTAAAGCACTCCTCTAGAAGAGACGTTCTCAATGAATGTCAGCTATTGCTGGGTGATGGAAATTAAATTTTACAGGGTATCAGTATATATCCTGGAAGACTGTCAAAAGGAGAAGAAACAATTATAAAATTTTTATCTGGCAGTATAAAAACAAAACTGACTGCAGTTATTTATGTAAATTGCTTCCCACTTATGTCTAATTACTATGAAGCACAATAACAATTATACATAACATTAAGTGAGTCAGATTGACTTTGCTAAAACTTTTGATTGTAACACCAACTTCTGTGTACATATGCTGCGTGCTCACTGACTGTGGCTCTTCTGGTACATACATCTGCTAATGCAGCATGGTGGTCTGCTCACAATGTTGGAAAATTAGTGGGAGCACTGGCTCGCCAGACTGCTTTCCCCTACCCTCCCCCAGATCTTTTTCAGTCCTTATTATCCTACAATTTTCTGCTCATTCTGATGATGCATCCATCCTTTTTTTCGATCCATTTAATTCAATCAATGTTTAAAGAGTACTTACTGTGTTCGAGGCATTGGGTTAGGAGCTGGAGGGGATACAAGGATAATTAAGGCAACCCCTACTTGTAGTCGAGTATTAGGGAATAAAGGGAAACCTTAATGGGAGGTAGAGAGAAGTTGCTGTGAGTCTTCAGGAAATGCTGGTTGTGGCTTTTGTGCTAGATACTTAAGAGTAAGTATAAGAGTAAGTATAAGAGTAAGATACTTAAGGGGTGCCTGGGTGGCTCAGTCAGTTAAGCGTCTGACTTCGTCTGACTTCGGCTCAGGTCACGATCTCGCAGTCTGTGAGTTCAAGCCCCGCGTCGGGCTCTGGGCTGATGGCTCAGAGCCTGGATCCTGCTTCCGATTCTGTGTTTCCCTCTCTCTCTGCCCCTCCCCCGTTCATGCTGTGTCTCTCTCCGTTTCAAAAATAAATAAACGTTAAAAAAATTAAAAAAAAAAAGAGTAAGATACTTAAGAGTAAGATTTTTATATACCAGGATAGCTTTACTGAGATATATCACATATTATAAAATTCACCCTTTGAAAGTGTACAAATCAATGGGTTTTGGTATATTCACAAATTTGTGCAACCATCACTACAGTCACTGTTAGAACATGTTCATCACCCTAAAAAGAAACCCCATCCATATCCATTAGCTATCACTTCCCATTCTGCCTCCCTGCAGCCCCTGGCAACTGCTAATTTACTTTCAGTTTCTATGGAATTGCCTATTCTGGACATTTTGTATAAATAGAATTATACAATTTATGAAACAGAGAAAGAGGATGGGGGAGTTGCAACTTGAAATTTTTTTTAATGTTTATTTTTGACAGAGAAAGAGAGAGAGACAGAGAGACAGAGCATGAGTGGGGGAGGGGCAGAGAGAGAGGGAGACACAGAATCTGAAGCAGGTTCCAGGCTCCGAGCTGTCAGCACAGAGCCTGACACGGGGCTTGAACTCCAGACTGTGAGATCATGACCTGAGCCGAAGTCAGACACTCAACCGACTGAGCCACCCAGGCACCCCGGGGGAGTTGCAATTTTAAATAGGATGATCAGGGAAAGCTTTAGGGTGAATAACACACTCGATTTTTTTTTCAAAATTTTATTTAAATTCTAGTTAGTTAACAGATAGTGTATTGGTTTCAGGAGTAGAATTTAGTGATTCATCACTTACGTACAACACCCAGTGCTCACCATAAGAAGTGCTCTCCGTAATACCCATCACCTATTTAGCCCATCCCCCACCCACCTCTCTCCATCAACCCTATTTGTTCTTTATCATTAAGAGTCTTATATGGGGGTGCCTGGGTGGCTCAGTCAGTTAAGTGTCCAACTCTCAGTTTCGGCTCAGCTCATGATCTCAGGTTTCATGAGTTCTGTGCTGACAGTGCAGAGCCTGCTTGGGATTCTCTCTCTTCTTCCTCTCTCTCTGCCCCTTCCCCACTCACTCTGTCTCTGCCTCTGTCTAAATAAATAAATAAATAAACTTAAAAAAAAGTATCTCATATGGTTTATGTCTCTCTCTCTTCTCCCCCATACCATATGTTCATCTCATTTATTTCTTAAATTCCATATATGAGTGAAATCCTATGGTATTTGTCTTTTCTCTGACTTATTTTGCTTAGCATAATACACTCTAGCTCCATCCACGTCATTGCAAAGGGCAAGATTTCATTCTTTTTGATGGCTAATATTCCATTGTGTATATATATGCCACATCTTCTTTATCCATTCATCAGCCAATGGACATCTGGGCTCGGACAGTCCCATAGTTTGACTATTGTTTTGATAGACACATTCGATTTAAAACCTGAATGCAGGTGAAGAAACAAACTCCGTGGCTATCTGAGTAAAAAGCATTCCAGGCAGAAAGAACAGCAAGTGCAATGGCCCAGAGGCTGGCGAGTGTTTGGTGTGTTGGAGCAACAACAAAGACATCAGTGTGGCTACAGCAGAGCAAGTAAGGGGAAAGTAGTAAGAGATTAGGCATTAATGGGGGCCAGATTGCATAGGACCTTATAAACTATGACAAGAGTTTGGCTTCTGCTGTATGCGAAACAGGAAATCATTAGAGGATTTTGAGCAGAGAGTAGCAAAATTTGATTTATATTTTAAAGGAGTTTATTTGTTTATTTACTTACTTATTTGGGGGGGGGGCAGAGACGAGGGAGAGGGAGAGAGAGAATCCGAAGCAGGCTCCACACCCAGCATGGAGCCTGATATGGGGCTTGATCTCACGACCATGAGATTATGAGTTGAGCCAAAATCAAGAATCCGATGCTTAACCAACTGAGCCACCAAGGTGCCCCTAAAGGGATTAATCTTTAAGTGGACCGATCATTTTGAGAATAAAATGTGGGAGAATAAGGGTGGAAGCAGGGAAATCAGTCAGTAGGCTTTTAACAATAGCCCAGGTGAGAGACAATGATAGCTTGGACCAGGTGATAGCAGTGAAGGTGTTGAGAACTGATTAGAGTCTGAATATATTTTGAGCTGGAGTCAGCAGGATTTGATGACAGAATGAATATGGGATGTGAGAGAAAGAAAGGGGTCAAAGATGACTCCAAGATTTTTCTCTGACAGCTAGAAGGAGGAACTTAAGTGGGGAAGACTACAGAAGGAGCAGGTTTGGGATGGTGGCAGCAAAGATCAGAAGTTAAGTTTTAGTATTAAGGTTGAGATGCCCAGTAAACACTGAAGTGGAGATGTCAAGAATATAGTTGGATATGCAAGTCTAGAGTTCAAGGTCTGAGATTGCTGAGAGGGTAAGGCACAAACCCTTTGAATGACACTCAATCTGGGTAGTATCTTAGCACTGTCCATATGGGGAATAGGAAGCTTGTGCCTCTGTCTAGGAGCATGCTGATTGTACCATGTTCTTTAGAGCTGCTCCACCCAGTGAACAAACGCTATTATCTTCTACTGTTAGCATCTTTCCTCCAATCATATAACTGTCCCTAGGTAATAAATACCCATATAAACACTTAAATTCCTTCCTCTTTGGCTCTCTTTCCACTCTCTAACATTACATGGTCACCATACTTTCTGTAATGCATGTTATATTTTACTCCCCAGTAGGAAATCCTGCGATTGTCTCATCAATTAAGAACAAGATCCTCGGAGCACCTGGGTGGCTTACTTGGTTAAGCATCCTACTCTTGCTCACATCATGCTCACATCATGATCTTGTGGTTCATGAGATCGAGCCCCGGATCTGGCTCTGCACTGACAGCAAGAAACCCACTTGGGGTTCTCTCTCTCTCCATCTCTCTGCCCGTCCCCCACACCAGTTCACTCTCTCTCTCAAAATAAATTAAATTTAAATTTAATTAAATTAATTTTAAAAAAAGAACAAGATCCTCTTCCTTTGGTGTTCACCACAAGGACACAGTATTTTTATTGAGATATAGTCAGCATATATTACTTTCAAGTATATACAACAAAATGATTCAATATATGTACATATTGTAAAATGATCATCACAATAAATCTAGTTAACATCTATTCCAAATCTTTTCTTCATACTGGATAGTTTGGTTACGAGGAAGTAAGTCAGCCATAATGGTTCAAATATGTCTGCAAATAACTCAGGAGTTAACAGCATGTTAATTTATGGAAACGCTGTCCACATAATGCCTACAGTCTTGTCCCATGGCAGGTGTTCAGTTAAATCTGATTGATTAATCATTTGGGCTCAACCATGTATCATATGAATCTTTACAAACTGTAGGATCTTGAGGAAAGAAAACTCCTCTACTATCTCCGCCCATCACTCCCTGTGATTCCAACTTAGTATCCTCTCACAGGGTGTCTCTTCATCCGGGCTCATGGCAAAGCTTTCTCTTTCGCCTGCTGCTTGATTTTTGTTTTGTTGCTTTGTTTTCTTTCCTGACACTGTCTGCCCTCTGGCATGGGAACTAGCCTCTGACTGGCCTGGTAATGTCCAAAACTCTTTGCAAATTATGCCTAACATAGAGATTGCCCTTGTGAGCCAAGCAAGACTCTGGTGTTAACCCATCATAGCCACACTCATCCCTTAACCCCTTGCAACTACTAATCTATTCTCCAGCACTATGATCACATATTTCACGATTGTTACATAAATAAAATCATGAAGTGTGTATCCTTTTGTGATTGGCTTTGACCACTCTGTATAATTTCCTTGAATTTCACCCAAGTTATTGAATGTATCAGTAGTCCATTCCTTTTTTTTTTTTTTTTTTTTTTTTTTTTTTTTTTTTTTTACCACTGAGTAATACTCCATGGCATGGGTGTACCACAGTTATTTTTATCCACTTACCCTTCGAAGGATATTTGAGCTGTTTCCAGTTTTGGGGTATCATAAATAAGTCATTATAAGCATCCATGCACAAGTTCCTGAATAAAGATAAGTCTTCATTTCTCTGAGATAAATGCCCAGAGTGGAACTGCTAAGTTGAATGGCAAGTCCGTTTTTCGGTTTTGAAAGGAACAAATGATTCCAGAGTCAAATTATTTATTTTTTGAATTTAATTATGACTCAGTCCCCAGAAAGACATTCCCCTGTTTACCTCTTTTTGATTAGAGAACTATCCTTCTCAGAGTCCTGTGGAGTCAGATGAACCTGTATTCAATTCCGCTTCAATCACTTATTAGCTGGGTGAGCTTGAACAACTTATTTACCTTTTTTGAGTTTCAGATTCCCTATTTAAAAATAGGGATAATGATGGTGGAGAAAGGAAGAATTTAACAAGATCAGCATATAAAGTACTCAGAGCAGAGCCTGCTACACTGCAGCGAGTTATGCTCTCTTTTCACTCCATGGCAAAATAATGGTCAAATATTACTTCCAACTTTTTTGGTATATTTGAAATTTTAAAAACCAAAAGAAAGCATAATGTCAGCTCCTTTTGTACATATTTTTAAATTCTTTTTTAATTTATTTTGAGAGAGACAGAGAGAGCGCACACATGCAAGCGGGGTAGGGGCACAGAGAGGTGGAGAGAGAGAACCCCGAGCAGGCTCCGGGCACTGTCAGCACAGAGCCCGATGTGGGGCTTGAGCTCATGAACTGTGAGATCATGACCTGAGCTGAAATCAAGAGTTGGGTGCTTCACTGACTGAGCCACCCAGGCGACCCCATATTCTTTTTTATTAGATGAGTTATCTTTAATAGGTTCCTTATGCATAATTTTTCCTTGGCAAAACCATTTTCCCTTTCTTCCGATCAATCGTTTGCTGAAGTAATCCTTACAATGCTTGGCAACAGAAATGAGTTGGTGCATCTCCATTATGCTCTGTGGTTTTTCTCTCTTCCAGGTCAGTGAACAATTTCCTGATGACTGGTCCAAAGGTAAGAAAAAAAGTCCTTCGATTTATTTGGATTCACTAAATCTTAGCCTCTTGACTGAAGACTATACACGCCCATTTCTTTTCATTATGTCCACATTTTTTATTAGCTGTATATATTACAGACAGAAAAACTGTGGCATAGAGAGGATTAGGGATACACCCAAAAGAACACAGCAAACTAGTGTCAGGGCCAAGGCAAGAACTCAGGAGTGTTGATTCTGAATGTATGGCCAGAATTTCCAGAGCCAGAAAGGTCAACAGCCTTTCATGGTGTCAGGTTGCAGTCACACATCCCTCTCGGTGCAGTGGTTGGATGCAGCTTGCCATCTTTAAACTGCTGGCATTGTACTACATGATCTCCAAGGCCATTTTCAGCCCCCAAATGTTCTTTTCCAAGATAGTAATGGAGTGAGAATAGCTGAAAACCCATGAATTATATAATTTGGGCTCATTTTGGAGAAGCAGGATAATATAGTGAATAAAGGCTGGTGAAGTCTGGAGTCTGCTAACACTGAATTTCGTTCCTACTTTTACCTTCTGCTACCTGTGGGACCTTGAGCAAATTGCTTTACTTCACCTCTCTAAGCCTCAGGTTCCTAATCTCTAAAAATGGTACCTATCTCACAAGGTTATTTGTGATGTTAAATGGGACAGCATATTTAAAGTGCTTACTCTGTCATTATGTTAGAAGGCTGGGAGAGTGGGCAGGAAAAGAGGTGCTTGGCCACTACAGGGCAAATGTCTCCCGAGTTCAGCTGAGAGGCTGAATTTTGACCCTTGTGTTTCTACGCAGGCTTACCTGATATATTCCAGCAGTGTGGCAGCTGGTGCCCAGAGTGGTATTGAAGAATGCAAGTATCAGTTTGCCTGGGACCGGTGGAACTGTCCTGAGAGAGCCCTGCAGCTGTCCAGCCACAGTGGCCTTCGCAGTGGTAAGGAAAGCCTCGGCCACAGCTCCCTGGACCCCCTGGCCACAGGTTAGAGCCCCACTCTTCAGGGATGACCCCTTGCTACTTCTACTTCCTCGTTCCTCAACCTGGCCTCTGTCCTCTCTCTGGGATCTTCTCTGTCCCTTCTCCATCTTATAAAGCTTTATTTTCTTTCTTCCCAACACCCTCACTGCTCAATGAATGGACCCTGCCTCACCCCCAATCCAATAGCATCGTTGGCCTCCCAGTTGGCTGAATATAAATAATGTCAGGAGGTAGGTAGGTGTCATAATTCTTCATGCCTCTTAGCCCCTTCCTTCAGCAGCTCAGCAGAGAGGTACAGGCCAAGCAAGGACTGACTTGGACTTGACCTCCCATGGAGAAGCTGAAGAGTGGCCATGTCAGTAAATGAAATAGCTGCCAATCAGTTCACGACTAGCTAGCATGCGCCTGTTAGACTTCAGTATTCCAGGTAGAAATAGGCCTGTGTGCTTTACAACCTGGCTTTCAGATTCATCTCCTTCCCCTTTTCTTCCTCTGGCTCTTCACCACCTAAATCCTTTACAACCATGTATGTAAACAGTAATCTAGCCACCTAGTCATAATGTGTGACCTGAAAAGATGGGAGGGAAGAAGCATAGTGCTGAGACCAAGGCTGGAGAAGACCATGGAAGTAAGGTACATTATAAAGGTGGGGAAATAGGATGGAGCTGGGGAAGGAGGGCATAATGATGGAAGGAAGGATACATTTATTTATCCTATATTTATTATAATAATAAAGGAAGACAGCATGACTGATACCTTGAGTTACAACCCCTCCCTCTAACTCACCCATTTTTGGTTCCTGCCCAGCTAATCGGGAGACAGCGTTTGTACATGCCATCAGCTCTGCTGGGGTCATGTACACTCTGACTAGAAACTGCAGCCTCGGGGATTTTGACAACTGTGGCTGTGATGACTCCCGCAATGGGCAGCTGGGTGAGTAGTGATACTGCGGTGGGTAGGGCAGGCCATAAAGTTCACTGTGAATGAAAAGTCTGGTGGGTAGTTTGGCGGGGGTGAAGAAGCGTTGTATTCTTCTAAATCTGAGGAAAATCAGGGCCAACTGGTTTAAGCCCAAACCCTAGAGTGACAAACCAGGCTAAATGTAGCTTGGGCCCTCCTCCAACTGAATGGTTTCCTTAAACACAATAAAGTAACAACACTCCCTGAGGATTCAATCCTTCTACTCCCTGAAAATAGGGGGGGGGGGGGGTGTCATTCTCTGTTGCCTGTCCCTGTTTCCTCCCCACTCTTTACCGCTACTGTCCTCTCCCATCCTCTCTGCCCTCCAGCTCAACTTCCAACTCTGTTGTTCCATATTATTTTCATTGTGCCGCCTCCCCGGCTCCATGCTGGCACTTTTGCTCGCCTTTTTCCTGGGCCATTTTGTGGATGTCAGTGGCTGGCCAGGCACGTGAACACTCTGCCCGAAGGCCAGAAGCACTGTGTGTAGAGGGAGACCCCAGCATCCTGCAGAGAATCCACTCGGCAACTATTTACGTCATGGAGTCCAGAGCAAGGGACTGGATGAGGCTGGAAGTGGAAGCCCAAAAGTGGCCTAAACAAATCTGGGCTGAAACTAATCTGGAGACAGGGCACCCGCCCAACCCCAAATCCAGTTAGAAACAGCAGCTAGGAGGCTCCAAGCCCGCCTGCTCAACGACCTTTCCTCCCCTTGCACTTTTCCAGGGGGCCAAGGCTGGCTGTGGGGAGGCTGCAGTGACAACGTGGGCTTCGGAGAGGCAATATCCAAGCAGTTCGTCGATGCCCTAGAGACAGGACAGGATGCCCGGGCCGCCATGAACCTGCACAACAATGAGGCCGGCCGCAAGGTGAGTCCTGCAGCCCTGGGGGTTAGGCAACTGGCTCCATCCACCATGAGCCCTAGGTGCGGACAGCTCTTCAGTTCATTTAACAGATTGGAAAAACGAGGCACCAAGCCGGCCAGCCACGTGGATTAATCAGCTGGACGCCTAGCAACCCTCCCTCACCCCCCCCCCCACCGCCCCCGGCAGACTTCCCCCAGCCTCATCCCCGATCAGCTCACTTCTAGCTCTCTCCCCAGGCGGTGAAGGGCACCATGAAACGCACGTGTAAGTGCCACGGCGTGTCCGGCAGCTGCACCACGCAGACCTGCTGGCTGCAGCTGCCTGAGTTCCGCGAGGTGGGCGCGCACCTGAAGGAGAAGTACCACGCGGCTCTCAAGGTGGACCTGCTGCAGGGTGCCGGCAACAGTGCGGCCGGCCGCGGCGCCATCGCCGACACCTTCCGCTCCATCTCCACGCGGGAGCTGGTGCACCTGGAGGACTCCCCGGACTACTGCCTGGAGAACAAAACGCTAGGACTGCTGGGCACCGAAGGCCGAGAGTGCCTGCGGCGGGGGCGGGCCCTGGGCCGCTGGGAGCGCCGCAGCTGCCGCCGGCTCTGCGGGGACTGCGGACTGGCGGTGGAGGAGCGCCGTGCCGAGACCGTGTCCAGCTGCAACTGCAAGTTCCACTGGTGCTGCGCCGTCCGCTGCGAGCAGTGCCGCCGGCGGGTTACCAAGTACTTCTGCAGCCGCGCCGAGCGGCCGCGGGGGGGCGCGGCGCACAAACCCGGGAGAAAGCCCTGAGGGTCTCCTTTCTCCCCTCCTTTCCCCATTTGTCCTTGGCTTCTTTTAGAGACCCCAGTAATAGAGGAACCTAGGGAACTGTCCCCCCCCCCCCCACATTCCCCTGCCCAGGGATCCCAAGAGGGAGAGACGCTACAATCTCTCCAGAGCTTGCCACTTTCCACCCCTTTCCTAGCTCTTTGCTCTCCTCCAGTCCATCATCACCCTGCATCATCCTCACGGTCCACACTTAGGTCTGAGGGCTCCCAGTTCTGAGCTTCTGAGCTTCTGAGCTTCTGATTCTCCTTGGACTAGGATGAGAATAAGCGTTCCTCCTCCCCTTCCTAGCTGCCCTAACGCCCGACCTAGCCTATACAGCCGTAGGGAACCGGAAGAACACTTCTCCGATATACAGGGTCAGGCTAAAGCCCTGCTTCTCTCTTTTGCCCATTTTCTTGCCCTCCCGCCATTTCCCCATTTTCCTACTGCCGGGTCTCTACCATAGCCACATCTTTTTTTTTTTTTTTTTCCTGCAGAGCTCCTTCCATGCTTTTGATTCCTTGCTAACTGTTGACAGGCACCCCAGTGATCTCTAATGCTTCCTCTCTCCTTTTCCCTTTCCCTTAAGAAAAATTGTGACAAAACTGATGCAGGAGAAAGCATGTCTTTGGGGGTCGTTTCCTAGAGGCAGGGCCTGAAGATGGAAGCAGTGGGAACCCCAGAGTGCCGACTTGCTGGAAACCAGGGTGTTCCTCATCCTTGTGATACACGTCTCCAGTGGACTTTGCCAGTCAGACCTTCATAGACAATCACCCCAGGTGCTCCAGGCAGACCCCCCATGTCTAGGAACTATGTAAGGGCAGATTACGAGTCACTTGCTATCTTTTAACATCAGCTTCTCCCTACTGTTTCCTCCTAGCCGCCGCCGTTACCTCTTCTCCTTCCCCAAATGATCCTTGTTCCTTTGAGCCAAGACTGAGCTAAGGAATGTCAATTTCCCATTCAGATCCCAGCTTGCACCTCTAAAAGCAGATCATAAAGCAGGAGAAGCTGGGACCCTTTCTTTTCACAAACCTGGATCTCAAACAGGCAGGATTCAGGGCACTGGATACTTTCCTTCGATAGGTAAACTTCCTGCAGGGAAACTTTCCAATAGGAAGTTCAGCACCTCGAACTTTAATTTATTACAGTCACTGTGATATGTGCCTTCTTTTCTAGGTATTGAACTTATTCCTGGGGACACAGGTAAGGGTGAGTGGAAGATAGAACGTCTAGGCCCTCTCTTCCCTTCCACCTTGCCAGAACACTATCCTCCCTTAAGCCTCACTTCCCTGATGGCCTAAGTAGTTACACTGGTCTGTATGAGGCTAATCTGCCAACAATTAGTGAATAATCCACATAAATCTTCCACCAATACATTCACTCAGTAGCTAAGAGCTCACTGCTTATGGTGCTTGAGACAGAAGCAGTCCAGCAGGGACTTGCTTCTGAAAGGGGGCTCTGGAAAGAGAAGAGCCAAATCCCTGACAGACTGCAGCCCAAGGAGCTTCCCAGCCATCTCCCTTCTCTGAGGCTGGCCCTGGGTCTGGGTATGGGGCAGCTGTTTAGGAGAACTGGTCAGATGCCAGACCACCTCATCCTACCTCCCAGAGTAGGAGACAGCACAGAAATGTGGCTCTCAATAGGTAACAGGGGCTGAGGCTTTCGGGGCCAACCCGGGACAGTGGAAAGACTCCTCTTATATTCCAGACTGGGGCAGTGGCCAGGTCAGACCCAAACCCCTAGTCTCTTCCCTACATATCTTCTGGTCGATGAACACTTACTGAGGAGAGAGGTTGCCTGTCTTTCCTCACAGGGACACACTGCCCTTCAGGGTCTCCTATTGCTTCATTCATTTCCAGTACAATCGGCAAAAGGCCTTTTGCTCAGTCCCTCAGCTTTGATCTGAGCCTGTTGAATCTCTCAACTTGATCTTTCCTAATCAAGCAGCAATATATACTAACCTGGCTGTCCCACTTGGCAGAATTACTTGACAGTGTGCGGTAAGAAAATCTGGCAAGGCAGCTAGAAGATACAAAAATACAATATCGTACAGGAAAGCTGCATTCTCCAGGAGGTCTCTCAGCACAAAAGTAGGACTATTGTGCTTCGTATTTGATAATTCCAGGTCAGTACTTGAAACCTGTCATGCTGCCAGAAAGTTCTTTCATAGGGGGTTGTTTTGTATTCCCAAATGGCTATAATTGATACCAGCTTCATCTGAGTTCTATAAAGAAAACATTACTGAGCTACCTTAGATCTGCATTGCTTTTTTTTCCTTTTTTGCATTATCCATTCATTCATTTGGTCATTCAACAAACGCTGGAGTGCAAGTCCAGTGGCGAACAACACAGTGACCTCCCTGCATTCATAGAGTTTAGGTTCTCTCTTATACTCAACCACCAGGGCTGTGTTCCCCTTTGCAAACATGGACAACTCCAGAACAGCTGCTTGGGAAGACACCTTGGAGGTCAGCTAGTCAAAGCTTTTGTTTTACAGATTAAAACTGATGCTGAAAAAGATGTCTGGCTTGTTCCACCAACTAGTAAGTTGCCATGGGGTGCACACTGGAACCCTGGTCTCTTCCCTTCTCTTGTGTACTCTTTAAGGCCCATCTGTCTCCAGCAGAGGAGAGAAGCAGAGGGGGATCCTGAGAAGTGACAAGGATATGGGTTTGTGCAGGGGGTGGGGGGTGGGGAGAGTGGTGCAAAACACTGTCTCCTTCCTGTCCCTGGCCTCTGAGCCTACACTCAGGCAGGGGTTTCTTTTCTTGAAAAGAATCCCAGCCTCAACTGGCCTTAGCAGCAGGTTAGGGTCGTGCTCAGTGCTGGTGGTGCTGGCGGTGGTGGGAGGGGAGGGCAGGCCAGGGCACCCGCCTATTGTGGGTCTGGATTGGATGCTTCCACTCATTCATTTCCTTTTAATTAACCCGCATTCCTGGAGGAGAAATATTTATGTTGGCTCCCATAGAGGCAATCCGCAGACTGGAAAGAAGGGGGAAGAAAGCCTGCCTTAGCAAAACAATATCTCTAAAGAGCTCAAGAAGAGAAAATAAGAGAACAAAATGCCATTAAAATAGCCTTCTACCCCCACTGGAGTCAATGAAAACTTCATTTCACATGCTAATCCCCCACTCCGCCCCTTCTCTTCTCACAACACCTTTCCTGAAAGTGTTTGGGAAAAGTCTTCGCAGTCAGTACACAGCTCCCTGCAGCTCAGACTTCTCCTTGTGTTAGTTCAGGGCCCCAAGTGGGGCCCTCGCTCCAGCAGCGGCTTTTTTCTCCCCCCCTTTAATTTAAACAAAGACTTCAGAGTTCATCAACCTCCCACTGAAATTCACAGCTGCTGAACAAACTAATCCCCTCTCCCGGCCTTTCTTCCCTTCAATGGGCTCTTGGCTTCAAAGACACTTTGGGAAAGGACTTTGCTGGGGCTCACACTGCTTCATCAATAGAAGTTAGTGCAAGTATTATCTGAAGAGCAAGTGGCTTTACAAACAAATACTGCCTAACAATCCCTTCCTCCCAAACATACACATCTAGCCCACAGACATGATGGGATCTACAACAGGATTAGAGATAGTACCCCTGGCTTCACACCCAGCCCCTTTGTGCAGCTGAGCTCAGCCCTGAAGTGGTGTGGGGAAAACCCCGAGAGCTGCATGTCAGGCACGGATGGAGATACACACACACACACACACACACACACACACACACACGGCCACAAATGCTGCGAGGAGAAAGTCTTGCAACCTAATTCAGTGCCACCCTCCTTTCTTCAACTCTCTTGACTCCCCATCTGTCCCCAAGCCCTTCTCCTGTCTTTCTGGGGTGCGGGAAGCAAGAACAAAGAGGCTAGGAAGAGAGGTAAGGGCAAAACAGGACCCAGAGGAGACAATCATTGGGAGATGACTGAGGAAACCAAATCGAAGCGGCTTTATTGCCCATTGAGTACAACAGTGCTTCAAATGCAAAGTCCAACCATGAAGAGTGCAGCCAGAGGAGGCAGCCCTGAGACGTGTGGGGGCTGAGGAGGAGAAGGGCCTCCAGCCCTTGAGGAACAGTGCCAGAAAAGTCTTGTTAATGTGGCTCCTATTCAAGAAGTGGGCTCATAATCACACAATGGAAGGACCTTGGGCCAGGGCTCAGACAGGTCAAGTCAGGACCATTCCCTGCAGGCAGAGGTCTCTCTGCTCCTATTTCATAGCCTAAGACAGCTCCCAGCAAAAGACAATGCACCCCTTCTCCTTTCCACCTGACCTAGCCCACCCTTATGATGCTGGCAGAAGAGAAGGTCCTTGTAAAAAGCACCTAATAAGTTCCTTCTCTGGGTTCTGCTCAGCACCCATGCCTCACATTCATGATTTGTTCAGAAGGTGAACAACAGTCAACTCTACCCCAGCCTCTGGGGCTCAGAGGAAAATGGACCCGGAAATAGGAACTCAGAGGCAAGGAGAAGGTAAGGCCAGGCTCTTAACTCACAGAAGGGGAGAAAGAAAAGCCCCACAAGATGGGTACAGCAGAGGTAGACTTGGAGGTAATAATCCTGTTCACCCCCTCAGAAGCCACTTAAACAGAATATCTCTGGGGTTCTTAAAGAGGCCCTGCCCCAGGTCTTGTCAGAGTACAGAGTCAGGGAAGGTGAAGAACCAGCTATATGCTCTGTCTCTCACGCTGCGAGAGCCTTGGGTGGATTCTACAAGGCCAGGCATAAAAGGGTGAAAAGCACCCTGCTAACTTTAGAGGCAAGCCCACAGCATCATATACCTGGCAGCAAGGGAAGAGGGTAGGGAAAAACAAACAGAATCTCTTCCGAAATTCCCCCTTTTCCACAGGGAGGAGGTAAGTAACAGCAGAAGTAGCCTCCTGGCAAGAGAGGCTGCCTGGTTTACGTGTGCAGCTTATGAGCAATGGTGAGGACGGCCTTCAGGACAGGCATGAAGCTGGAGACCTCGCTGAAGCTGCTGCAGCCCACCACCTGGGCATGCACTGCAAGGCCCTGCTCAAAGCTTCCTGCGTCCACACATCGGGCAACCTCATGGAGCCCAGCCAGGACATGAGGCGAGAGCTGTGGAGGGATCGACCCTTAGGTCAGGGAGCCCAACCCAGCCCCTACCCTGGCAGGACGGAAGGGTAAGAGAGGATTAAGTTCTGGAGCCCAGTCCGGGCAAGATGTATGTATTGTGTGGGGGAACCCAGGTCGGTGAGACCTATGGGAGAGGACACTGGGCTCCCTTTGGCCATGGGTGATGGAGGGCAGGGGGCAGAGGTGCACCACGAAGCGTACTTACTGTCCCCTGGCAGAGCTTCTCATATAGACATTCTAGACGTTGGGCTGCCTCATCCAGCTTCCGTTTTGTCTTCTGCAGGGAGGGAAATGGATTCTGACTCCAGCCCCTAAGACTAACACTACACAGGACTATAAAGAATCACAGTATATTAGAGCTGGAATGGCTTAATGCTACTGCTTTCATTTCACAGGAGAGGAAATGAAGGCCCAAAGATGGTAAGTGATTTGCTCAAGTGGACACGGTTGGTGAATGAATGGCAGGTCTCCTACTCCTAGCTTTCACCTACCCTCCAGTGCCCCGGGCTGCCTTTCCAAGAATTAAGCCTCAATGCCTCTGGGCCCTGCTACCGAGAAGCTGGACTCAGGCCAGACGAGCCCCATGTCCCCGCATGGATATCAAATAAGTACAAGACACAGGGGCCCAGGGACCATGAGAAAAAAGTCACACAAGGAACTGATGAACAGCTCAGAAATCCTGGGACTAGCTAGTGGTGTGAGGAGAACATCGTGGGGAAGGCTCAGACTTACTAAATCAGTGGCAGACAGGGAGCAGCGTCGTAGAAGCTTGTCAAAGCTAATCTTCAAGGACCGATGCTCTGGGGGCAGCTCCTTCCTTTCCACCTTCTCAGGTGGCCGCTGCTGAAGCTGCTGAGGAAGGAGCAGGGAGACAGGATAGATGGGCAAGATTTCCTTTTCACAGCTGCCCTACAGACTAGTCCTCAGTGACTCAGTGTCACACTTCTCCCGCTGCAGCAGAACAGAGTCGGGGAGAAGGACACCCCCTCTTCTCTGCGGCAAGGACATTTGGTACCTGCCTGCGCCAGTTCCCCAGCGCAGAATCTGCCTCCCTCTTGAGGAAAGAGGCCCATCTTCCATGTTCCCTGCTTTTCTATACCCAAGAAGAGTTGGAAAGCAGAGGGGAACATGCTGCTCCTGTCACCTGCAGGCTGAGTTCTCCTGGTGCTCCTGGGGGAGCATGGCCCACACCAGGGACAGAAGGCTGGGAGGAAAGGACCCCTCGTGGCTCAGAGGTGAGGCTCATAACTGGAGTGGTAATCGGTGCTGGGGGCATAAATGTCTCTGGCAACTAGAGACAGAGAAAGAAAGGCATATGAGTCTAAGCTGAGAGACTTCCTAGGCCCTGGTTTGAGAGACTGACTGGACTTGTGAGTGAGCAAGGGAACAGAATAGTGAGTAGGGAACCAGGAAATAGGGAGACTGGTATCTGTACGCAAGAAGGAAAGAGGAGACAGGTGAGGGGAGAATAATGAGTGGGGAAAGAGACAGGACAGAGTGTGTGACAAAGAAGGGGACTGGGCTGAATTCAACAAGAATGTAGGTCATTGGTGAATGTATGAGGGATAAGTGGCAAGAGATGCATTGACCTTTTTCCTCTGAAGGTTTGTCCTGGGCACTGGGGCATTTTTCAAGGAATCTTGAGGTCCTGCATAGCACAAAGATAGAGGTATTTAGGGGCATGGTCAGGAACGTTGTTAATTTTTAGCCTAAAGGCCAGAAAAATTATTTCAGTTGGAGACTACCACACATCCCTCTGCAGACCAGCCGTACTCTCAGCTGACATTCTCCAACCCAATGGCCCCCAGTTTACTGGCCTGAGGAAAGACTCCTAATAAGGTGGTAGTGGCGAGGGGAGGAGAAGGAGGCAATGATCCAGAAAAGGGAAGCCGTGGAAGGAAGACTGACCTGGGGGAACAGTCGAGAGGCCAGTGGTTGGGAGGGCATTAGAGCATGGAGCACCAGGCCCTCCTGGAGGGTGTGTCACAGGGAAGCTGACAGGAGGGGCTGGGGACTGGAAGCTCATAGGGCTGAGACCTGGGAGTCTCACAGGAAGCAGAGGGAGCTGTTGAGCAGTCTCAGCCAGGGAGGCAGAGCCAGGCTGTATGGTGTCTGGGGGTGCCATGGGTGGAGGTGGACCAGGAGGAGGCCATGTTCCAGGGAATCCCGTGGGGTTAGGAACTTGTGCCTTTTGCTCTCTTAACAGTGGTGGCTCAAATAAAGCTGAAAAGGAACAGAAACAGGTCATTTGCCACCAAACTTCAATTTGGGAGAGATTCAGATCATATCAGGGAAGAATAAGGCAGCAATAAAATGAACAAACAAACCTAATAATGATAATAATAAAACATTAGTATGTGTGTATGGAGAACTGTCATTTACAAAGTACTTTTAACTATTCCTCAATTGATCCTAAACATAATTCTGTAGGGTTAAAATGACCAACATAACATCTACTATCATTTTTCAGAAGAAATAGAGTGGCTAAGTCTGTTGCCCATAGATACAAAGCCAGTAAGCAATAGTACTGGGGATTCAGACTTCAAATTCCAAGCTCCTCTCACTATGTATTAGGCATTATGCCCCCAAAATCCATGCTGGCCATGCCAACTGTCTTCCTTTGTGCTCTCCCCAGACAAACCTTTACTCACTCACTCACTCACTCACTCACTCACTCACTCACTCACTTACTCACCAGGCCTTACCCCAGGGCCCAAGGGCAAAGGCTGGGCTGCCTGGGGCCCAGGTGACCCATAGTCACTTATATTATGCATTCTGGAGCTTTGATAAGGGCTAGAATGGGAAGGTGTCAAGGGTGTCACTAGAGGTGTGAAAATCCTTGGCCTTAGAGATGGAGTTGGAACCTGTGAAGAGAAAAAGGGTCATCGCTTGGAAAGGAAAAAAAAGGTAAATAATTGAAAATAGAAAAACAATAGAGAATGTGAAACAAAAAGCTGGCTTTTAAAATGAAAATCAACAGAACTGGTAAGTCTATATAAAAAGTGACAAAGATGGGGGAGGCGCCTGGTGGCTCAGTGGGTTAAGTGTCCGACTTCGGCTCAGGTCATGATCTCACAGTCCGTGAGTTTTAGCCCCACATCAGGCTCTGTGCTGACAGCTCAGAGCTTGGAGCCTGCTTCAGATCCTGTGTCTCCCTCTCTCTCTGCCCCTCCCCTGCTCATGTTCTGTCTCTCTCTGTCTCAAAACTAAATAAAAACATTAAAAAAAAGTGACAAAGATGAAGAAATAAGACAATTTCATCAAGCTCAGGGATGACACAGGGAATAATACAACAGTCCCTACAGCTGCTAAAAAGATAATAGAGGAATACAAATAACAAAGTTACAAGTAACTTTATGTTAATAAATTTGACAACTTAGAAGAAATGAACCAATTCCTCAAGAACCACACTCAGCCAAAATTAAATATATTACTTGAATAGTCCTAAAACAATTAAAGGAATTTAATTTGTCATTGAAAAGCCCTCCCCCCAAATAAATCCTTAGGCCTAGATAATTTTACTGGAGAATTTTACCAAACATTCAAAGAATTAACACAAAGTTTATACAGTCTCTTCCAGAAAATAGAAGAAGGAACATTTCCTAACTCATTTTATGAGGTATTACCCTGAAACCAATGCCAGACAAAGACAGCACAAAATAAAACCATAGACCAATATTTCTCATGAACTTAGGCACAAAAATCCTCAGCAAAATTTGTACAAATTGAATCTAACAATGAACTATTTTATTTTATTTTATTTTATTTTATTTTATTTTATTTTATTTTATTTTAAAGAAAGTAACAGCGTGCAAGCAGGGGAGAAGGGCAGAGGGAGGGAGGGAGGGAGGGAGGGAGAGGAAGAGGAAGAGGAAGAGAGAGAGAGAGAGAGAGAGAGAGAGAGAGAGAATATCCCAAGTAGGCTCCACACTCAGCACAGAGCCCAATGCAAGGCTCAATCCCACAACCCTGGGACTATGACCCGAGCAGAAATTAATAGTTGGATGCTCAACCAACTGAGCCATCCAGGCACCCCAAACAATGAATATAAAAAACAGTAACATACCACAACCAAATGGAATTTATTCCAGATGATATAAGGCTGGTTCAGTATATTTAAATCCACCATAATCCACCATAACAACAGGCTAACAAAGGAAAATTGTTTAAAATGATAACAGGAAAATATCTGACAAAATTCAACAATCATTCATGACTCAGCACACTAGGAATAGAAGGAAACTTGCACAGACTCATAAAGAGCATCTACAAAAAAACCTACAGCTAACATCATACTTAATGGTGAAAGACTGAATATTTTCCCTTTAAGGTTGGAAAAAATCAAGGATGTTCACTCTTGCTTTTCTAAGTTTAGTACTACAATAAGGCGAGAAAAAGAAATTAAAGCATACAGAATAGAAAAAAATCTATCTCTATCTGCAGACAACATGACTGTCTACATAGAAAATCTCAAGGGATACACAAAAAACTCCTAAAACTAAGAAATGAGCTCGGGAAACTCACTTCTGAACATTGAAACGTCACAAGATACAAGATTAACACAAAAATATCAACTATATTTCTCTATACCCACAATGAACAAAGGGCAATCAAAATTAAAAATACAATTACCATTTGATTTCAAATTGCTCAAGAGAAATGAAATACTTAGGTTTTAAATGAACAAAACATGTCAGGATCTGTATGATGAAAATGATAAAATGCTGATGGAGATAGCATTAGAGAGATATACCACGTTCACAGGTGAGAAGATTCAACACAGTAAAGATACCAATTCTCCCTACCTTAATCTAGAATTCCTGTCAACATTTCAGCAAGTTTCTTTGTAGACATAGACAAGCTTATTCTAAAACTTAGGTGGAAAGGGTAAGGTCCTAGAATACCCAAAGTAATTTTGAAAAAGAGAAACAAAGTGGGAGGAATTACTCTTCCTCATGCCAAGACTTATACAGAGATAGTATTCAAGACAGAGGAGCACTGTCAGAGGGAAAGACACACAGATCAATAGAACAGAATTGAGATCTGAGAAGGAAACCCATATAAATATGCCCAGTTAATTATTTTTAAGTCTATTTATTTTAAGTCTCCCAGCGTAAGCAAGGGAGGGACAGAGAGAGGGAGAGAGAGAAAATCCCAAGTAGGCTTCACACTGCCAGCATGGAGCCCGATGTGGGGCTCAAACTCACGAACCCATGAGATCATGACCTGAACTGAAACCAAGAGTTGGACGCTTAACCAACTGAGCCCACCCAGGCACTCGCCAGTTAATTTTTGGCAAAGGAGCAAAGTCAATTCAATGGAGTAGAGACAGCCTTCTCAATAAATGATTATGGATATCCATTGGCAAAAAAAAAAAAAAAAAAAAGAAGCTTGACTATACTTCATGCCACATGCAAAAATTAATTCCAAATGGAACATGGACTTAAATGTAAAACATAAAACTAAAACTTTTAGAAAGAACACAGGAAAACTTTAGAGGACCGTGGACTGGCAAAGAGTTCTCAGACTTGACACAAAGGTCATGATCCATAGAAGGAAAACTATAAACTGGACCTTATAAAATTAAAAATTTTTGCTCTGTGAAGGACCCTGTTTAAAAAATGAAAAGACAAATTCTTACATAGTTACACACACACACACACACACACACACACACGAGTACATATAAAATCGGTGAAATCTGAATCTATGGATTGTATTAATATAAGTTTCTTAGTTTTGATATTGTGCTATAGTCATGTGTGACTAGCATGACGTGGGGTGGGGATGTGCTACATGAAACTTCCCAGTACATTTCTTTGCAACTTCCTGTGAATCTACAATTATTTCAAAATAGAAAGGAAAGTGGAAGAGGGGGAGAGACAGAGAAAGAGAGACAGAGTAGGAGAAGGAAGAGGACAGAGGGGAAAGAAGGGGGAAGGAAGAAAGAAAATTAGGGTGAGAATTGAAGGTGGGACAGGATGAATCATCAGAGCTTCTGCCTAATACCTCTATTTGCAATCTTGCTGGATTTTGTTCCCCAGCCCTTCCAGTAGGCTGCTGGTATAAGTTAACAGCACCCAAACCATCTGGGCACAGTGGCCAGGAACCTGGGAGTTAGTTCCCCAACTTCACGGACTCCTCTAAACCATCACTAATTTCTGCCAATTCTACCTATTAAATATTTTAAAGCTAACCTCACTCTCCAGCTTTAGATCATTTCATTTCCTCATCATTTCTTGCTATTGCCTCCTAGATGCCTCCTTTCTAAACTCATGGCTAGTCATTGCCCTGCATAAGACCATTCAATAGCTCCTGACTGCTATCAATTTCAGGGTCAGGTCTAAGATCTTTAGCACAGAATTCCATGCCCTTCCTGATTTATCACCTACCTGTTACTCAAACTTCACCTAACCTCACTCCTCTGCCACAAACAACTATTTTGCAGTTTCATTAAAATATTAGTAATTCCTCAAGTGGGCTTTGCTTACTCTCCCTCCAATGCTTTCATACATGCTGTTCCCACTGCTTGAAATAGCCTTCACCAGGGCACCTGGGGTGGCTCAGTAGGTTAAGCGTCTGACTCTTGATTTCATGTCAGGTCACAATCTCACCATTTGTGACATCGACCCCCAGGTCAAGCTCTGTCCTGACAGCACAGAGCCTTCTTGGGATTCTCTCTCTCCCTCTGTCTCTGTCTCTCTCCTGCTTGTATGCTCGCTCTCGCTCTCTCTCTCAAAATGAAGGGAAAAAAAACTTAAAAAAAAAGAGTTTTCACTGACCCCTTCCTTTGCCTAAATAACTTAAAAAATTCTTTTTTAATCTTTATTTATTTTTGAGAGAGAGAGAGAGACAGAGTGTGAATGGGGGAGGAACAGAGAGAGGGAGACACAGAATCCAAAGTGGGCTCTGTCAGCACAGAGCCCAACACAGGGTTGGAACTCACAAACTGTGAGATGATGACCTGAGCTGAAGTCAGATGCTTAACTGGCTGAGCCACCCAGGCGCCCCGCCTTGCCTAAATAACTTTTAATCTTCAAGATTCAGATCAAACATCATACTCATTCTGAAACATTCCCTAAACTTCCCCTGCTCCCCCCAAAAGTTGCTTTCTTCTGTGGGATCCCATGGCACCTTATCATACTGCAATTATGACATTTATGATTAGGAGCTAATTAGGGGCATGAATCATAGTTTGGCCACCTTTCTGTTCTAAGAGCCTAATAGTTGTTCAATAAGCAGTTATTAGAAAAATAACTCGATCTATGCTTTAGTTGGGAATTTTCATCATTTTTGTTCCCTAATATATTCTAACTGCCTAGAACCATGCCTGATACTTGGTAGACATTTGATAAATATTTTTGAATGAATGAACAAACCAGGTCTTACCTGGTGAGAAAACTGGAATCCCAATCTGTAAGATGATGTCTCTTTAGAGTGGGGGGTAGCCCCCACAACAACCCGGGGGAAGGGAAAAGGAGGACATTGTTGGCCCATGACACCAGACCCCTGGGCATGAAAAAGCCGATCTCTCAGCTGCTGAATTGGTGGCTATAAAAGTTATGACAATGAAGAACTGTGTTAATTAAAATTAAAACAAGCAAATGTCCTCTCTTACAAGCCTGGCCCCACGTAGCATTCAAACTTCAGTTTATTTCTACACTTCAGCCACCTTAGATAATTCAAAGGTTCCCAATCCCTGCCAAGCCTCCTTCCTTTCTGTTCCTTCTGCCTAGAATGCTGTACATCTGCTGGTAAGCTACTTCTCTTTGAAGGTCCAGCTCAACTGTTTTAACCACTGGAAAGCCTTCCTTCATTACTCTGGGCAAAACCAGCCCCTTTCCTGGAGTTCCACAGCACTTAGTATAAGCTTCTGTTGTGACACTGTAAGTTACTGACAACTGATTTCCCCCAAGGAACTGTGAGCTTCCTGAGGGACTAGGTATTATCTATCCCAGAACGTCCATGTTTTGCATAGTGCCTGGAACGTGGAAGTGCTCAGCCAGTGGTAGATGACTGAAATGGCTTGCCCTCTCTACATGGCCCCACTCACCTGAGTACAGTCCCTGGGTAGGTAGCTCATGGCAGTGGCCAGGCTGCCCTGGGCTGCCAGGAGGTTGGCATACTGAGTGACCCTGTAGGTTGTGGCAGGGCCTGAGCTCACCCCATCAGGACCCCGCAGTAGCTCCAAGCTCCTATTCAGGACCATCACCTTCTCCATCAGGTCCTATAGGAACAAAGACAAGACAGGCCTCTTCAAAGCGCATCCTGCTCTCTAAGCCTAAGCAGTTCACCCAGGGACTTCCCATTATGGGTATGAGGGTACTTGGCCATAGCCAGCTACAGATAGTAGGTGACGCTACATCTAGTTAGAGAAGGGCCATTGGTGTTAGCACTAACTTCAACTGGGCCTATCTGGGTCTTAGACTCTTGTACATCTCTGCCTCTTTGTTTGCTCTCTTTACTCTTTACTCTGCTAGTACATCATCAATTTCAGGCTCTGGTATACTACTGTTTCATCTGTGACTTTGTCTTCCTATGAATCTGTGACTCCCACCTTCTCTGGTTACCTGCAAGGTGTCTGGTATAATTTAAATCCACAGAACTTTTCAGAGCAGCTAAGAGAAGGCCCAGGCTCACAATTACTCAGATAGAGAATAAACTCATATTAACCAAACCTGAAGTGGGAAAAAATTAGGAAGGTTAATACCTAAGCAGCTATTTATTGCTCAGTCTCCCCTGACTGAGAAGGGAGGAGGGAGGTGCTGGCTCATCCCTGGGAGAAGGGCCCTTTTCTCCTCCCTAATATCCCTGATTCCAGCCTGGGGTACATAGAAGACTCGCCTCTGATGTCCCTACACATCCCTACCACTAGCCTCTCCCAAGATCCTGGTATGGAGTGACCAGTGCCCTGTAGAGAAGGAGTACCTGTAGAGCCAGGGGGGATGAAGCCTGGTGGCATTTTGCCCAACACTCCACCAGCTGCTCCACATTCCCTGAGCACACATAACAGAGTCTGGCTTCAGAGGTCAGTGCTCTGCCACCCTCCTGTTCCATGCGCATACCCAGCATGTCTGCAGAGAGATGGAATTTTTTTTTTAATTTTTTTTTTTAACGTTTATTTTTGAGACAGGGAGAGGCAGCATGAATGGGGGAGGGTCAGAGAGAGAGGGAGACATAGAATCTGTAACAGGCTCCAGGCTCTGAGTGTCAGCACACAGCCTGACACGGGGCTCGAACTCACGGACCACGAGATCATGACCTGAGCCGAAGTCAGATGCTTAACTGACTGAGCCACCCAGGCGCCCCAAGATGGAAATTTCTTTAATGGCACAGCTTCCCTGTGCTTCTCCTCATTCTCCTGTTTGGAAATGGGTGGAGGACCATGAGCTGTGGGACAAGTGACCACAGTGGCTTTGGACAATACTGAGGCCAACCTTGCTCCACAATAAAGGGCAGAACTCTTGCATCACGATGTGATGAGAAAAAGTAAAACAGAACAACTAATGATCCATACTGCAAGTAGGAAGATGCACTGTAGTCCTTGCCTCCTGGCTGAACCAGACCTTGGCCTTGACAACATGGCCTAGCCTCCCAGAGCTCAGGCTGCTCCTCTGCCTTCTCCCTCAGTGTGTCCATTAACTCCATGTTGGAGTGACACCACTCCATCCCGAAGCCTAGGGCTACCTACCACAGAGCTCAGGGAATTTCTCTGGCCCTGAGTATGTCAGTAGCAAGGCCAGTGCCTCTCTCCAGTTCTGCAGGCTACAGGTACACACCATATCCTTCCAATTCTTCCGTACAACACAGGCTAGAAGCTGTAGTGGGCAGAGAGCGAAGGAGGCCATCAGCCATCCATCTAGCACAGGCAGCAGGAGTCACACACAGGGACATGCTAAGAAAAGCCACTCGCAAGCAGGTTTCCTCTTAGACCACTGACTAGGGGTTGGGGGTGAGGTAGGGTGGTTGCAGTTGGAAGAGAGGGATCCCAGCAGATCTTCTGAACGCCAAGGTGTGGGCATCCACCTGACAAAGTCCAAGTAATCCCCTCCCCTCCCCTCCTTCACAGTGGGCAGTTACCGAGGAGATTCTGCTTTTCTTCTTGGCCCAGTAGCACTCCTGTGTTTGCTTTAGCAGATCTGCACCCCCAGCCTGGGCCAGGATGATGGCATCAGCAAAGCGCTCTTCCTTTAGACACAGCTCCACAGCAGGGCCCAGTTCTCCAAGCAGGAGAGCCTGGCTCAGGAGTCCATCAGTGTCTGCAGGCAGAGGCATCCCCTCCATGTGAGTCTGCCCTCAGACCCTAGCTTCCTGTCCCCTGCAGGGCCCACAGTGCACCCCTTCCACCTCTGTATCACTCAGCCTCCCTTGCCCCAAACAAAACTCCCAAGTTTCATTCCTCAACAATAAAATGCAGTGGGCTGTCCTAGAGTGCCAGGTCTGGTGGTAGGTAACTCTAAGGATAGGGCTCAAGAGGAAGGAGGGCTTCATGTGGCAGCATCAGAGGTACAGTGTGCGCTCACTCGGCAAGGACAGGGTACAGTCTTTTAAGCAAGGAAACAGAAGGATAGAAAGAAATATCTTGCTAAAAGGCCTTCCAGAGGAAAGGTGCAGCCATGAAAATCCAGAGAGAGCTCTAACCAGTAACAGAACTTCCCAGCTTTTGTGTGGTGGGAAGGAGGCAGGAGATAGGAGGCAGGGGACAAGAAGAAAATATTCTCAAGTCCCAGAACTCTGAGCCCACCTACTCCCACACAGAGGGTTTCTCTCCCTCAGGATCGGGGTACCTTCTGTGATGGGGATCTCCCATGGAGTCATACTCTGAGGGACCAGCTCATCAAAGAAGGTTGAGGAGGCAGAAGCTTCCTCTGTGATGTGTTTTGAGGCCTGTACAAGGAAGGACAGAGGTGGGTACTTAGGAAATGAATCCCAAAACAGACGGAGAGATGCCTTAGTGACTCTCTCTGGAAGCTCTACTATTTGGCCCTTAATGGGTAAAGCTAAAAGAATAATCAGGTAAGGTTTGGGAAGGGCTCTAATCCATGGTTAAAACATAGCTTCTCTCCCAGCGCAAAAGCTTATGCACTCTGTATCTCACTGCGGTTCTAAAAAAAATGAGGAGTCTGAAGACTTCTACAGAAGCTGAGCATTTCATGAGAGCAAAGCAAAGGGCCAGGAAGAGGCAGATGCTCTACAGGCAAGTCTCCCGTGCTACCCTAGGTCTGGCTGCCTGGGCTCCTACCACACCTGGCTGCAGAAGACCTGCTGTCTGTTACTGTGATCATCTCCCTCGGACTGAGGGCTCTCACCCAGCCCCAAGTCACTCTTCAGCCACGTGGCCACCTGCAGGGAGAGACCTATGAGCGCCCTCTTCCCGGCACAAGATCAGACATGCATTATGCTTTCTTCCCACCTCCACACCCTACTGCCTGGACTCTCTAAGATCCTGGGGCTTTTCACCTGGGGAAAAGCCGACCTCCAGGAGGTAATATTTTTGTATATGCATTAACGAAGCCCACAAAGAGGTCACTCAAGACAGTTTCCATTGACAGCATTTTCTTCTTCTCTGCCTCAAGTACATGCTTCTGATGTGTGAGCAGCTTACCTTCTTCTGAAGTTCATCTTTACTGTATCCTAATAGTTTTAGAAATTTCACTCTGGAGTCTTGTTCTAAGGTCACCTAAGGAACCACAGAATACACAAGTCTCCATTACACCAATGTGAATGACCCTCTCCTGCCTAAGCCAGCGTACCCTCTAATACAGTTCTTCGTCCTACCAGAGGTGCCCTACTAAGGCTGGCACCATCTCTCCTCTTTTTCTCCCCAGATTTGATCCCGCTGGGCTGGTGGCATGGTGTTAACAAAACCCTCTTCCATTTCTGCATGAGAATGAGACCTTCAGTTGACTTACTAGATCTGTTGGCCTGGTTACCTGATAAGAGTAAAACGTCAGCTATGTTTCTAGGCAACATTGCTTGTGACTGATAAATTGGACTGGAACTATAAACTATAAATAATATCTGTGGACACTATGCTCTAGTCTGCCCTGATTGCAAGGGCTCTTGTAACTGAATAGATGTCTTGCAGGGACTCTAGAAACTACATTTTTGGTGTGGGTACAAGAGACATTGGCTCTTGTGGGAGTTAGGCTTCTAAGGCAGAGCCACCTCCACAACTGCCTAATTTTTTATCTAATCTCCTTACACTTGAGCTGTCTTCTGGGGAGGTGAAGAGGAGAGCTCTGAACTGCTGCATGGCCTGCCACAAGGGCTCCCACAGAAGACAGCCACAACCTGCTGCCCGGCTGACAAGCTGTGGGTCCTGTCCCACAGCTCTCTGAGACTGATGCCAAGAGAACCCAGAGAGCCTTGTGCGTGTCTAAACATCCAATTGAAAACACAGTTCCTAGTGGAAGCTGCATAGACACAGTAAAAGCCAGATACTGAGGGCCAAGCCTTCCTGAAGCCCTACCCTAACCTGGGTTAGATGGCTGGGCCCCTCATTTCCCCTACACAGAACTGTGAATTCTGACTAATATCTTCCTCACAGTGTCTCAGGGCTCCCTCTTTCTCCCACGCTTGTCCTTTAGAAATGTCCAGCCACATTCGGTTTCAGGGCCATCATCACAGACAGCTCTTGGATAGCTTTTCAAGCAGACTCCCCTCTGTCCTTGGGCACTGCTGCCTCCTTTGTTTGGAAGAGTAAAGGTTCAACTACTGATGGTGCCTTCTATTCTCTTTCTCACTCCACCATTCATTCCTGGAGCTGTTGCCTGCATTCTGCTTACAACAAAAGCAGCATTTCTTACTCTTTTCTCCCCACATCTTTTTCTAGCTTCACTCTATAGATGATCTTTCTCAAATCCTGTCTCCTTCCCAGATACCTGGTGTCTACCATCACAAAGTTCTTCTGTGTCTGAAGCACAGACCCA
This sequence comes from Prionailurus bengalensis, assembly GCF_016509475.1. Taxonomy (NCBI): domain Eukaryota; kingdom Metazoa; phylum Chordata; class Mammalia; order Carnivora; family Felidae; genus Prionailurus; species Prionailurus bengalensis. The sequence goes on from NC_057351.1 coordinate 58,733,920, forward strand.
AGCCTTGCTCAGAACCCCGGGCTGGGGTCTGTCCTGTTTTTTGTAATCTTTGCTACGGCCCCAAAGCTTTGAATAATCCTCTCACTGCCTGCCTAGTCGGTTACTTCTTTTTCTTGTTTTACCTCTCTCCTCTCATCTGCTCACTTCCTTTCATAGGTAGAGCACTCCTGGTGTCATAAGCAGCTTGAAATTTCATTAGCACTGGAACTCGATCCATGCTCCAGAGTAAATTGGGACTTGATCCCTGAGTCTCACCACAACTTGCCTTGGGTTAACGGAAATAAACTCAAAGCCTTCTCATGATGTGTTCCCCACTTCCAGCCAATCCTCTTCCCTTCCTTTTCCTTCTCTTCTTCTCTCTTCCCATCACCTTATCTGCCCTTTGGCATGGCATGAAAGCCTTCACCTTGGCCCTGGTAAAGTCTCCAGGACATCAGCAATAGTAGCAAAAAAGGCAAATGTTTTTGTACCCTTTGGCTTCCTTGGCTGCAAAGGATCGCTGAGCCACTGGCAAAAGGTGAAGATTTCGTGTCCAGAGGGTGGGTGTGGCGTTAGGAAAAAGGCTGAGAGGTCAGAGCCTTTGTAATCTAGGTCCCAGTGTGATTGTGCATCTCCTGGAATTTCCCACTTTAGGGAAACACTTTGGAGCAGCCAGCCTTTGGGCTTCCTACCTTCAGGAACTGCCAGAGCATCTTTTCACTTTGTAGTGACGTTAGTTCGATCTTGTTCTGACAATAATTCAGGAGATTTCCTGACCCCAGGGACTCCTGCAGCTCAGCTGACCGCCTCAGGAATTCAGATTCTGTGGTGACTTGACTGACGAAGACTAGGCGGAGGCAAGGCTGTGGCACCTGATGGGCAGGGGTGCTGGGGAGGCCAAAGGTAACCAGCTTTCCCCCAAACTGGTGAGGAAAAACAAGAATGGTAAAAATTAACACCAAGTCTACATCACAGAGAAGGCTATCTATTGGTCAACCCTAGGATAGAAAATCAGTAATAATGCGGGGAGCACCATTCTCCCAGTCACCTGCACTAAACACCTTGGCTTCATCACGGTCTTTATACCCACCACAGCCAAGCAACAGCAGTCTTACCTCTTGCTCAATGTCTCCCATGCAGGTCCCCTCCATCCCACTCCCAGTGCTAGCACATCTAGATGACTGGAATTGGTTGCTAGCCTCTGGGTTTTTCCTCCTCAACCCAAGCCTTAGACTACTGGCCTGTACCTACTGCTACTTAGGGGCTTGTTACGGTTTCACAAGGCCTCAGACGAGGGCTTAAGTACCTCTGCCCATAGCATACAAAATCCTCCAAGATCAGGGCCAGACACTCTAGCCTCTCTCTCCCTCCTCATTTATGTGATCGCTCCACATCCCCAAAGGGCCCAGTTTATTCCTGCTTCTGAGCCTTCACCCACCAAAACACCCCCAACTGAGAATCCTTCTCACCAAATTAGGTACCCTACATAAAGCACCTGTCACAAAGCAGAGCTCAGTGAAGTTCCTTTACTCCAGCGGTTCTCCACCTTGGCTGCATATTAAAACCACTTGAGGAGCTATCCAGAGTCATCATCAGGTTGTACTCCCAACAATAAAATCTGAATCCCAGGGGGTGGGACGAGGCATCAGTATATTTTCAAGCTCTTCAGGTTGCAGACATGGTTGACAACTACTGCTTACTCCCCAACCCTTCACTATTTTCCTAAGACCCCTGCCTTAATGGACTTTCCCGGCCAAAATTCTCCACTTGACTCTCCTACAGCACAAACCTATACTATAGATTAGTGCTACACAGAACAATTTTAACTTTTGACTTGTTAATACTTGATAGTTTTACAAAGTGCTTGTATATATGCTTATTTGAGGTTCATGTCAATGCACTAACATGTAGCTGAGCAGGTATTACTATCCCTGTTGTACAAATGAGAATACTGAAGTCTTGAGTTAAGTGACTTGCCCAAGGTTACCCAGCTAATAAGTGACCGAGCTATGATAAGAATGCAGGCCTCTCCAGAATCATGAAAGCAGCAAGGGAAAAAAAATCCCTAACCTACAAGGGAAGACAGATCAGGTTTGCAGCAGACCGATCCACAGAAACTTGGCAGGCCAGAAAGGAGTGGCAGGATATATTCAATGTGCTGAATCAGAAAAATATGCAGCCAAGAATTCTTTATCCAGCAAGGCTGTCATTCAAAATAGAAGGAGAGATAAAAAGTTTCCCAGACAAACAAAAATTAAAGGAATTTGTGACCACTAAACCAGTCCTGCAAGAAATTTTAAGGGGGACTCTGTGTGTGTGTATGTGTGTATATATATATATATATATATATATATACACTCACTCTAAACGTCAATGGACTCAATGCTCCAATCAAAAGACACAGGGTAACAGAATGGATAAGAAAAAAGATCCATCTATATGCTGTTTACAAGAGACCCACTTTAGACCTAAAGACACCTTCAGATTGAAAATAAGGGGATGGAGAACCACCTATCATGCTAATGGTCAACAAAAGAAAGCCAGAGTAGCCATACTTATATCAGACAATCTAGACTTTAAAATAAAGATTGTATCAAGAGATGCAGAAGGGCATTATATCATACTCAAGGGGTCTATCCACCGAGAAGAGCTAACAATTGTAAACATTTATGTGCCAAATGTGGCAGCTCCCAAATATATAAATCAATTAATCACAAACATAAAGAAACTCATTGATAGTAATACCATAATAGTAGGAGACTTCAACACCCCACTGACAGCAATGGACAGATCATCTAATCAAAAAATCAACAAGGAAACAATGGCTTTGAATGACACACTGGACCAGATGGACTTAACAGATACATTCAGAACATTTCATCCTAAAGCAGCAGAATATACATTCTTCTCCAGTGCACATGGAACGTTCTCCAGAACAGACTATATACTGGGACACAAATCAGCCCTAAGTAAGTACAAAAAGATCGAGATCATACCGTGTATATTTTCAGACCAAAACACTATGAAACTCGAAATCAACCACAAGAAAAAATTTGGAAAGGTAACAAATACTTGGAGACTGAAGAACATCCTACTAAAGAATGAATGGGCTAACCAAGAAGTTAAAGAGGAAATTAAAAGTATATGGAAGCCAATGAAAATGATAACACTAACAACCCCAAACCTCTGGGACTCAGCAAAGGTGGTCATAAGAGGAAAGTATATAGCAATCCAGGCCTTCTTAAAGAGGGAAGAAAGATCTCAGATATACAACCTAACATTACACCTTAAGGAGCAGGAAAAAGAACAGCAAACGAAACCCAAAACCAGCAGAAGACAGGAAATAATAAAGATTAGAGCAGAAATTAATGCTAGAAACCAAAAAAAAAGTAGAACAGATTAATGAAACCAGAAGCTGGTTCTTTGAAAGCATTAACAAAATTGATAAACCACTAGCCAGTTTGATCAAAAAGAAAAAGGAAAGGAGCCAAATAAATAAAACCAAGAATGAAAGAAAAGAGATCACAACCAACACAGCAGAAATAAAAACAATAATAAGAGAATATTATGAGCAATTATATGCCAATAAAATGGGCAATCTGGAAGAAATGGACAAATTCCTAGAAACATATACACTACCAAAAGTGAAACAAGATGAAATAGAAAATTTGAACAGACCCATAACCAGTAAGGAAATCAAATTAGTAATCAAAAATCTCCCAAAAAACAAGCATCCAGGGCCAGATGGCTTTCCAGGGGAATTCTATCAAACATTTAAGGAAGAGTTAACACCTATTCTCTTGAAGGTGTTCCAAAAAATAGAAATGGAAGGAACACTTCCAAACTCTTCCTATGAAGTCAGAATTACCTTGATTCCAAAACCAGACAGAGACCCCACTAAAAAGAACTATAGACCAATTTCCCTGATGAACATGGATGCAAAAATCCTCAAAAAGATATTAGCCAACTGGATCCAACAATACATTAAAAAAAATTATTCACCACAACCAAGTGGGATTTATACATGGGATACAGGGCTGGTTCAATATCCGCAAAACAATCAACGTGATTCATCACATCAATAAAAGAAAGGACAAGAACCATATGATCCTCTCAATAGATGCAGAGAAAGCATTTGACAAAATACAGCATCCTTTCTTGATAAAAACCCTCAAGAAAGTAGGGATAGAAGAAGCATACCTCAAGATCATAAAAGCCATATATGAATGACCCAACACTAGTATCAACCTCAATGGGGGAAAAACTTTCCCCCTAAGGTCAGAAACAAGACAGAGATGTCCACTCTTGCCACTGTTATTCAACATAGTATTGGAAGTCTTAGCCTCTGCAATCAGACAACACAAAGAAATAAAAGGCATCCAAATCGGCCAGGAGGAGGTCAAACTTTCACTCTTCGCAGATGACATGATACTCTATATGGAACACCCAAAAGATTCCACCAAAAAAACTGCTAGAATTGATTCATGAAATCAGCAAAGTTGCAGGATATAAAATCAATGCATAGAAATCGGTTGTATTCCTATACACCAAAAATGAAGCGACAGAAAGAGAAATCAAGGGATCAATCCCATTTACAGTTGCACAAAAAACCATAAAATACCTAGGAATAAATCTAAGCAAAGAGGTGAAAAATCTATACACTGAAAACTATAGAAAGCTTATGAAAGAAATTGAAGAAGACACAAAGAAATGGAAAAAGATTCCATGCTCCTGGGTAGGAAGAACAAATATTGTTGAAATGTCGATACTACCCAAAACAATCTACATATTCAATGCAATCCTTATCAAAATAACACCAGCATTCTTCACAGAGCTAGAACAAACAACCCTAAAATTTGTATGGAACCAGAAAAGACCCCGAATAGCCAAAGTGATCGTGAAAAAGAAAACAAAAGCAGGAGGCATCACAATCCCAGACTTCAAGCTATACTACAAAGCTGTAATCATCAAGACAGTACGGTACTGGCACAAGAACAGACACTCAGATCAATGGAACAGAATAGAGAACCTAGAAATGGACCCACAAACGTATGGCCAACTAATCTTTGACAAAGCAGGAAAGAATATCCAATGGAATAAAGACAGTCTCTTCAGCAAGTGGTGCTGGGAAACCTGGACAACAACATGAAGAAAAATGAACCTGGACCATTTTCTTACACCATACACAAAGATAAACTCAAAATGGATGAAAGACCTAAATGTAAGACAGGAAGCCATCAAAATCCTCGAGGGGAAAGCAGGCAAAAACCTCTTTGACCTTGGCCACAGCAACTTGTTACTTAACATGTCTCCAGAGGCAAGGGAAACAAAAGCAAAAATGAACTACTGGGACCTCATCAAAATAAAAAGCTTCTGCACAGCAAAGGAAATAATCAGCAAAACTAAAAGGCAACTGACAGAATGGGAGAAGATATTTGCAAATGACATATCAGATAAAGGGTTAGTATCCAAAATCTACAAAGAACTTATCAAACTCAACACCCAAAAAACAATCCAGTGAAGAAATGGGTGAAAGACACGAATAGACACTTCTCCAAAGAAGACATCCAAATAGCCATCCGACACATGAAAAAATGCTCCACATCATTCATCATCAGGGAAATACAAATCAAAACCACAGTGAGATACCACCTCACACCTGTCAGAATGGCTAACATTAACAACTCAGGCAATGACAGATGTTGGTGAGGATGCGGAGAAGGAGGATCTCTTTTGCATTGTTGATGGGAATGCAAGCTGGTGCAGCCACTCTGGAAAACAGTATGGAGGTTCCTCAAAAAACTAAAAACAGAACTACCCTACGACCCAGCAACTGCACTATCCAAGGGATTTATCCAAGGGATACAGGTGTGCTGTTTCGAAGGGACACATGCACCCTCATGTTTACAGCAGCACTATCAACAATAGCCAAAGTATGGAAAGAGCCCAAATGTCCACTGATGGATGAATGGATAAAGAAGATGTGGTGTGTATACACACACACACACACACACACACACACACACACACACAATGGAGTATTACTTGGCAATCAAAAAGAATGAAATCTTGCCATTTGCAACTACGTAGATGGACCTGGAGGGTATTATGCTAACTGAAATCAGTCAGTCAGAGAAAGACAAAAATCATATGACTTCACTCATATGAAGACTTTAAGAGACAAAACAGATGAACACAAGGGAAGGGAAGCAAAAATAATATAAAAACAGGGAGGGCGACAAAACAGAAGAGACTCATAAATACGGAGAACAAACTGAGGGTTACTGGAGGGGTTGTGGGAGGGGGGATGGGCTAAATGGGTAAGGGGCATTAAGGAATCTACTCCTGAAATCATTGTTGCACTATATGCTAACTAATTTGGGTGTAAATTTTAAAAAATAAAAAATAAAACAAGTTAAAAAAAAAAAAAGAATGCAGACCTCTCCAGACAGACCCAGAAATACAGAGAACAAGCCAGTGGCTGCCAAAGGGGAGGGTTAGGTGAGAGGCCAGGCAAATGGTTGAAGGGGAGTGGGAGGTACCTGTTTCTAGTTATGCAATGAATAAGTCATGGTACAGTATATGAAATACAACCAATGGTACTATAATAGCACTGTATGGTGACCCATGGTAGCTACACTTGTGAACGTAGCGGAACGTATAAATCTGCTGAATCGCTATGTTGTACTCCTGAAACTAATGTCACATTGTGTGTCAGCTATACTTCAATTAAAAAAGGCAGAGGGGTGCCTGGGTGGCTCAGGTTGTTAAGGGTCTGATTCTTGATCTCAGCTCAGGTCATGATCTCACAGTTCATGAGTTCAAGCCCCACATTAGGTTCTGAACTGATGGCACAGAGCCTGCTTGGGATTCTCTCTCTCCCCCTATCTCTGTCCCTTCCCTACTCTCTCTCTCTCTGTCTCTCTCAAAATAAATAAATAAAAACTTAAAAAAAAAAGGTTTTAAATAAGTATTGGGGCTAATTCAGAGAAAATGAAACTCCTAGGCATTGTTGGAAATATTAAATTGTGCAGCTGCTGTGGAAAATGGTATGGTGAGTCCTCAACAATTAAACACAGAATTATCTCCTGAAATCAATAAACAAAACAAACGAAGAAATGTAGGTCTTTCAACATCAGAATTCTTCACCTCCCTGCCTCTTGAGTGTGTTGGCCTTGCCTCCACAATAAAACTGGTGGCTCTGCACAGAAGAATCACTTCTTCGATACATCTGTTTTTAAATGACACCTAATATTTAAATCATTAGGTTAACCTAGTGCTTTAGGGCCCTGCCTCTCCTCAGGCCAGCAGCAAGGGAATCACCTGGGAACTTAATGGAAACCAGAATCTTGGGTCCTACCCTAGACTAAAGGAACCAGAATCTGAATTTTAGTAAGATCTCCAGGTGATCTGTATGTGTATTAAAGTTTGAGAAGCACTTGCTTTAGGGATAAAAATGAACAAAATGTGGTCCCTATCCTCCAGGAGTCCATTACTTAGTAGGGTCTCCACCCGAGTATGTAAATAACCTTAGTCCAAGTAAAGTGTATCATTATAGGAGGATAAATCCTCAAAGTGAAGTCTGACAAGGGTTTAAAGATGGACATCATGGAGGGGGTGGTATTTAAGCAAAAGAACATGAAAAGGTACGGTAGGATTCAATGGCTCAGGAGAGAAGTTGAAGGGCAGGGTACAGGCAAAAGCAGCAAAGCTGAGGAGTTATTTGTGGAACAGAAAGGAGTCATATATAACTGGAGCACATGAAACACATAAGAATAAGGGGGAATAAAAACTGGAAAGGTAAGTGCGGCCCTTTGTACATTTGGCCTTGAGTCCATAAGACAATGGGGGCCAAAGGTTTTGAGCAGAGGAGGGACAGGATGGAATCTACATTTTTTTCTTTCCTGCTTTGTATTCTAACCCTTACATGTCTGGACTCACTACCAGTCCAAACACATAAGAGTTAGAGAAAGATCAGGTGGAATCTCAAGCAGTTCTCCATAACCGAGCAGTCTAAAACGCTCAATTCCCTTTAGACAGGACCAGCACAGTACGCTAGGCGAAGGGGTAGAAAGGAAAGCTACAGTAACTCTGCCTGAGCATGAAGGTGGGACCTGATCTGAGACACAAGCAGTAGGAATGAATCTCCTACAGAACACAGCTCCGTGCTGGGCACGCAACAGGCTTCACAAACACATACACACATACAACCATGCACTACCCGCCCCCCCCCCCCACACACACACATACACACTACACTTACAGCAAATGAAACACCTGCTGGCCTTCTCATCCATTTGGGGGGTTTTTGTAGAGGAGGTATCAATGATGCTTGGGCCACTTGCTCTGGCACCTGCAATGGTGGGAGAGGCTGGCCTTTGCTGAAGGAAGAAGAGATCTGAGGGCAAAAGGACACCAACTTGAAGTGGTGCTGCATCTACAAGTTTGGGGGAAATCCGTGAAACATCCAATCTGGCCCACAAAGGCTAGACTCCCATTTTCTAGGGAACTGGTAGTGAGAGTAAAACTCCCATGCAGTAGGCTCTTGGAAAGCCTACTGTATCCAAGGTCTACAGTGGAGTGTAGACACAGAACAGATCTATAGGAGAAAGGGAGATGAGGCACTTCCAAAATAACGATTCCACCATAGAGGTCCAGTGTTCCTGAAATACCACAGAGAACATCCAAGAGCAAGCGTCAAGGTGAAGGCCTCTTTTGTATTGTGGCAGAAATTGACATCCTCCCAGGAAGATGGGCACTAGAGCAAAGGTGCAGCCCTCTTTTGTATTGTGGCAGAAATTGACATCCTCCCAGGAAGATGGGCACTAGAGCAAAGGTGCAGCCCTCCCAACCCAGGCCCCTGGCTTCCCAGTCTCCAATAGTCCCCACTTCTTCCCAGGCCATTCGTCCTTCTCTCTCCCCCAACATAGAGACAGCATTCCCTCCAGCATTCTCCACCAAGCCCTTCAAACCTTGTCAGCCTGTCTGATCTGCTGGACTTCCCGGCTCCTACCCATCACGGAGTACAAACTGATCCAGCCGTCGAAGGAGGCAGCAGAGAACACTGGAGGATCCCGAGGGCACCACTGCACATCAAAGCACCAGCTACTCTGTGTGGGTAGCTTATATACTACCTGTGAAGGAACCCAACCATTAGGGAAACCTTGACTTAGGTAAAACAATGCAGAACACACAGCTCATCTCCTCTCCCTGCATGCCCACAGAAAGGCCGGCCTACCTCACCACTCCCCAGGTTCCAGCACAAGATCTGGTTGTCCTTGGCACTACTGAGCAGCAGCTCAGGGTCAGCCTGGCTCCACGACACTGACAAGATCCCCCTAAAAAGGAAAGGAAAGAGGAACTAACATTTGTTGAATGCCCACTAGGAGTAGAGTGTCATACATATCTTGGATATATCTCATCCCTATAAAATGAGTGGCCTGATTTCATTTTACAAATGAGGAAAAGGAGGCTTTGAAAAATTAAGGAACCTTCAGCAGCCATACAGCCAGGACACGTCAAACCCCAGAGCCTGGGCACTATGCACTGTATCATTCTGCCTCTCACAGTTCCCTGCAGGATGGCCCGCTTCTCTTCCCTGACTGTAGAGTAGGGACTGTGAATCAGCATGAGTCACTCAAGCACCCATCCCTATGTGTGCTTTTTAGCCCATGTGAGGAGTGAGGATCTAACTCTTAAAAGTCCCCAAGAAGGCATAAAAGCAACATAGACCTTTAGTAAGAAAGAACAGTGTGGGGTTGTTTTCTCTGCTAGGGGCCTAAGAGTTACAGCTTCAGGGGCAGGCCTGTTTGGAGGATAAACAGGAGCCAAGGTTTTCTTACTGAAAAGTCTTAGGGGTGCCTGGGTGGCTTAGTCAGGTAAGCGTCTGACTCTCGGTTTTGGCTCAGGTCATAATCTTGTGGTTTGTGAGATCAAGCCCCATGTCAGGCTCTGTGCTGACAGTGTGGAGCTTTCTTGGGATTCTCTGTCTCCCTCTCTCTCTACCCTTCTCTCTCTCAAAATAAAGAAACTAAAAAAAAAAAAAAAAAAAAAAAAAGGAGAAGTCTTGGAGGAGATAACCTCACCACCTAAAGAGAGATTAACATTATCCTGGACTCTCCCAGGAAGACTAAACATTGGCTCCAAATATTTGTCATGACCCCATCCACACTCCAATTTCTGGAAGTTAAATGGAATCTCAGGTTCTTCTCCATAACCTTACCATCTCAAGAAACTTCTCTTTGTTGGGGCTAGAGCTAGGATTGGGAAACTGTTCACTGGGAATGGCTTTAAAGGCAGGGAGGATGTTTGGTAACTAAAGTGAGGCATTCACTGCCTCCTACCCAGGTCAGTTATGCCATACCGTCTGCCAAAAAAGTAGACAGAGTTTGAGATATTACCTGCTGTGGCTCTCCAGCACCTTCAGGGGAGAGGAGGCAAAGCGCAAATCCCACAGCTGAATCACTGGAAGATGATCATCTTCTGAGCAGAGCACCAATTGGGTGGCTATCTCTGGGTGCCAGGCCAAGCCTGAGCTGTGCATCTGTGAACAAAGCAGACCCCAAAGGGTGATGTAACCTGACTCTTCTGATTATGAACCTTTTCCGCCCAGTTGGAATAGGGCAGGTTTTGTGTCTCTTCTGTGTGATGACCATGAGTAAGTAATGAATATTAGAAGCCTCCAGATCAGCTCTGTTTAGCTTCCCTAAGCATTCACTCTCAACAGGAAATCTGATAAGAGGCTAAGTCTGCAAGTGTAGCAGCTGAAAGCAGAACCCTGGCCTGGGGAAGAACAGCTCCAAAGCCCAGGCATGAGGGAGAAGCCAGAGCCCAACCCTGCATTCTGCCTCCAGAACTCACCCTGTTGCTATGATCGCTGACTTTGATGATAGGTTCATTCTTTCTGAGATCCCACACAACTGCCTTGCCGCTGGGGTGAGCAGAAGCCAGAATGTGTTGAACCTGCCGGTTCCAAGCGAGTGCTTTGATGTCTTCTGGAGGCTGCTGTGGCAGGATGGGGGGAAGGGTGGAGGACAACTTGTCATCCCCTGGACCAAGAGACATTTGCTGTTCCACTGCTCCCAACCACCCACAGAAAGCCCAAGAGCAGACATGAGCTTCCCAAACCCAGATAGTATCAGGGAGCTGGGGGTTAAATTTTCTAGAGAGGATCCTTTGGGGGTACTGGTGTAGAAATTGAGAGAAGGGCAGGAACACTTGGATTTTACTCCTATCCCAAGTTGCTCCTGAGAGAATAAAGTCAAGATTTAAAACAGGCCTCTTATCTACGACAGAGAGAGGGGGAGAGGAGGAGGAAGAAAGGGAAACACAGACACATAAGACCCTCAGAGAAAATGAGGCAGAAAGAAAAGCCATTGCTATTTTTAGGGCACAGGGTACTATCAAATTTATACTTAACTTACCTCACGATACTGTAAGCATAAAACAGAGAAGAGCCAGGAAGCAAAAAGACAGACCCAGTTATAGACTGACAGGTAGGTACACTCAGAGACAGATATGCCCAGGACCCCAACTGCATGGAGAACTAGATACAGAGGCAAAGCTGACCCACCTCACAAAAAGGACAAGAGTGTATCTGGGTGTCCTACTCTTAGCCCCACTTCCTGAGCTTAGGGTCCTACTCTACCCTGCCTGAGCTCTACTATGATAAATCGTACTCACACTTCTTTTCTCAGTGCCTCCCACTGCCCTTCTTCATCTTCCTTCCAGAAACCCTAGGACAGTTAATGACCACAAACCACCCCACCACACGCACACCCTCCCCTCCATTGCTGCTAATGGCTGGCTGGTAAAATGTGTTCGTTTGCGGAGCTTTATTGCCCTCCAGTGGTAAAGTCCAAAACCTCCTGTACTCTGGCTGCCTCCAGGATTCAAGACTCTCCCTGGGAAAATCAGCTGCCCTAGGAGCCTCCTTACCTGTGACTTGGATCCTGGGGTCATTGGCACATTTAGGTTATTCAAATCCCAAATGAAGATTTCAGAATCACTGGCCCCTGTGGCCAGGAGGTGGCCCTGTATGAAGAACAGGTCTTTGGAGAAACACCACCCCAGGAAGAAGTGAGAGCAGGAAAGGGGGAAAGAGGCCCACATGTGGGGTTTCCAAAGCCTCTCCCCTAACAGCCTGGGAAGGGCTCAGAGTTACAGACTGGAGGCCACAAGTGAATGTTTCCATACAGAATTGTTACTCCATGGCTTGGCCATGTCTGACCAACTGAAATGCAGTACCTGGAAAGGATTAAAGTCAAGGGCTCTGACAGCCCCCGTGTGCTTCTGCCTCTGGGCAATCACAGGCTCCTTCCCTGAAGACAGGATGTGGGTCACATTGTATAGAGTAAGCATGCCATTGTTCCCTCCGCCTGCAATAACCCCGGAGGCTTCCAGAAGCCCATTGCCAAAGCTCCCCCAGATCAGCTTGTAAAACCTACAAAGAGGAGAAACTGGCATCAGCACCATCTCAGAACCATGTTAATAGGCAGAGAGCAGGCATCTCTGTCAGCCTCTGCCATTATGCAGGCATCCCCACCCCAAGACAGGCCTGCCTTTCTCCCTCACTTACCAGACACACAACAGAGGTGTCCTCACTTTGGTCCTGCCCTTTCTCTGAAAAATATTCCATCTTTGTTACACTAGAAGTGAGGAGGCCAGGCTTTTTTTTCCCCCCTAAATTAACATTATTAGGGTTATATAGGGCCAGTGATACATATTTCAAATAAATTACTTCACTTAATCCTCACAACTCAAATAACAGTAACAACTAACACTTATTAAACAGTTCCTACGTATGAAGCATTGTTTTAAGTGCTTCACATGTATTCACTGATTTAATATTCAATAACTCTATAAGGTATTATTACTAACTCCATTTTCAATTGAGGAAACTGAGACACAGAAAATATATGAATTTCTGTATATACAGTTAGTAGTTTTATCCCTATTTGACACCTAGGAAGTGGTGGAATCAAGGTATAAAGTCTGGCCCATTTATTTTAGAGTCTGATCCCTTAACCATCATAAAAGACTGTATTCTGTTTAGAGGAAGATCCAAACTCTTCTGTACCTGACTAGAAGCAGGTTCCCTACACCAACAACTGTTGTCCTCTCTTCCCTCTCAAGCTCTAAGTGAGAAGGGACCCAAGGATCACTCCACCTTGTGTCTCTCCCATGTGACTAGCCCACTGGATGTGCTCTATGGCTGTAGCCAGCCAGCCCTAGAAACACAGAAGCAAAAAGAATAAACACATCTCTTGGGAAACACTTCTGGCTTTCTGGCCTGCATCTTACACAAAAGGAAAAGATGAATCCTGGGCCCCTGCAGAGTTAGGTCCTCTACAAAGCCCCTAGGGAAGCCATGTGAAATCCCCAAAGCCTTAAAGGTAGTCTTGTCCTCCATTTCACAGCTGCTAGCCAAGGGTATTTCCACAGCCCTTCGGGGAAGCCAGATTTCACATTGAATGATGTCATAAGATCCCTAACTGGAATGAAATGTTCCCACACCCTGGGAAACATCAGCCAAGAAACTGAGTGGGGTGACCAGGCAGGAACCTGTTTGACCAGTCATTAGGCAGCACCAACCTGTTAGAAGTGAAGAGTTGAACACCATTTGAGACCAGGTTAGAGCAGAGCTGACACAAACAGTGGCTCTAAAGGTACTGTCCAAAAGGCCATGTGTTCTAACATTGCACTGATCTCAATAGGGCAGAAGAACGTGTGCCACATTGGTTCAAGAGGCTGCCATGTCACCCTGGGGCTAGAGGTCAGTGTGGGCTGAGGGCAAGTCAACAAAATAACTAAAGAAACCCATAATAAGTCTCACAGGAACCAGAGGAGAATATGGCCAGTGAAAAACTCACATGGGGGTGCTAAATGTCACAGGAACGTCAGTATGATCACAGCACCTGGCATACAGACCAAAGACAAAGGCACCTGAGACCTCAAGGGGGAGTCACCAAAGAGTTAGAGAACAAGCCTAGTTAGTTTAGAGTGACCAAAATGCAGAACACAGAGTGTGACAAAATGATTTTCTTTCTGTAAGCATGTAGAAAGTACAGTCCTATGGTTAACCATTTCACTAGTGAGAGTGAGCCTAGAGCCCAAATAGGACATGAAAGAGAATATCTAGGAGAGTGAGAACGGCTAGGACAAGTTAAGCAAGGACCAGGACATGATCATTCAACGGACTCAAGGAATGTCAATCATCTCTGCTCTTCAAATGGTCAGGGAACAGTGTGTGTGTGTGTGTGTGTGTGTGTGTGCGCGTGTGTGTGTGTGTGTACGCACACATGTGCACGCAGAAAAAGAGTGCACGGAATGCAGGCAAATGCAACAAAATATTAACTACTGATAAATCTAGGTAAAAGTATATAATTGTTCATTGTACTATTCTACAACTTTCTATGTTTGAATAGTTTAAAAGTTAAAAAACAAGATGAAGGCCTTTGGCTTGAAAATAGGATTTCCAGAGATTAGAAGAGATTTAAAGAGATGGTATAGGAAGAGTTTGCATGGGATGATGGGAACTTTCAAAACATGAGAATACAGGTGCAATTCTCTGCTGAAGAGGTTCCCATGGAGATGGTGATAAGGGGCAGTATACAGCATCAAAGAAATACAGATTCTTGGGGCACCTGGGTGGCTCAGGGGGTTGACTGTCCGACTCTTGATTTTGGCTCAGGTCATGATCTGAAGGTCATGGGATCGAGCCCTGCATCGGGCTCCGCACTGAACAGGAAGCATGCTTAAGACTGTCTCCCCCTCTGCCCCTCTCCCTCACTTGCACTCTTTCTTTCTCTCTAAAATAAAAAAAGAAAAAGAAAAAAACAGATTCTTTACTTTCCTACTTAGACCTTGCAAAGCAGAATTTCCAGAGACAGGCCCTCAGAATCTACATTTTTAAAAAAATTTTTTAACATTTACTTATTATTGACAGACAGAGAGAGACAGAGCATGAGCATAGGAGGGGCACAGAGAGGGGAGACACAGAATCTGAAGCAGGCTCCAGGCTCTGAGCTGTCTGCACAGAGCCCAACACGGGGCTCAAACTCACAAACCGCGAGATCATGACCTGAGCAGAAATCAGACGCTTAACCTACTGAGCCACCCAGGCACCCCCAGAATCTACATTTTTAACAAGAGCCCCCAGGTGATTGTAACAAGCAAACAGGGTTGAGAACCCCTGTGTTGGATACATCAGATTGATACCAGCCTAGACCAGTAGGGGAAGACACTGAAATTCATAAAGAGAACCAGCCCTACGACCAGCTCATGGCTATGCTCCTGGCGGAGAGAAAAAGACAAGGTTAAAGAGAATAAATTGAGGCCTGAGAGATCAAAAGGCCCTCCTAGCTAAGCTCAGCTGAGGCCAAGCTTTAGCTAATTTATAACTAGGAATATGTGTTGTGTAAATTCTTTCTTCCATAATTTATGTACTTCTTTGTTTGGGATTTTGCTTTTATTTGCTTAGTAAGGTTCCTTTTTTTTTTTATTTTTTTTTATTTTTTTTTTCAACGTTTTATTTTATTTTTGGGACAGAGAGAGACAGAGCATGAACGGGGGAGGGGCAGAGAGAGAGGGAGACACAGAATCGGAAACAGGCTCCAGGCTCCGAGCCATCAGCCCAGAGCCTGACGCGGGGCTCGAACTCACGGACCGCGAGATTGTGACCTGGCTGAAGTCGGACGCTTAACCGACTGCGCCACCCAGGCGCCCCAGTAAGGTTCCTTTTTAAAAATAACCACCTCAGAGGGGGTCTGGGTGACTCAGTCAGTTAGGCAACTGACTCCTGATTTTGGCTCAGGTCATGATCTCACAGTTTGTGAGTTTAAGCCCCACACTGGGCTCTGCCCTGACAGTGCAGAGCCTGCCTGGGATTCTCTCTCTGCCCCTCCTCTGATCGCTTGCTATCAAAATAAATAAAATAAACATTAAAAAAATTCCAACCTCATGTTACTGAACTAAAGTGAAAACAAGCCAAACTAGCTGAGGGAATCCAAGCTTTCTTAAAAGTCAGAGCAGTGAAGGGACACCTAGGTGGCTCAGTTAGTTAAGTGTCTGACTTCGGCTCCAGTTATGATCTCACAGTTGGTGAGTTTGAGCCCCACATCGGGCTCTGTGCTGACAGCTCAGAGCCTGGAGCCTGCTTTGGATTCTGTGTCTCCCTCTCTCTCTGCCCCCCCCTCCCCTGCTCATGCTCTGTCTTTCTCAACACACACACACACACACACACACACACATTAAAAAAAAAGGTAGAGCAGTGAGGGCAGTGCTCAAGTTGGAGAATGAAGACAGTGAAGTGAAGCAGTGGCTGTCTGAGAGAACTTCTTTTCTGAAGCCTAATATGCACCAGCTAATACGTGCCCATGTATCCCAAATTTACAGCAGAGAAAAACAGGGCCAGAGAAGTTAAACAATGTGCCCAAGAGGATATTAGATGGCAGCGTTGGGATCTGAACCCAGGCCTATCCAACAACAAAGCCCACGTTCTCTCCACTCTGTGATCTTGATGTAATCTCTAAGGAAGGCAAACCTTAGAAATGGGAAAACTAAGAAAAGTACACAAAGTGATCTTTTTCTGCTTGGTGTTGTTCCTTACACAGGCACCCAAAGAGAGGCCGCAGGGTTCCCCAAGTGGCCAGAACTACTATAAAGGTGCTGGAAGATAGATCACCTACTGTCTTCACATTACTAGAGAATAGGTCATACAGAGGTACAGAGACCACAAAAAGATCTAGACCCTCAGTGCAGACAGAGGGTGGAGTACTGCACATCGCACACTGGTCTCTGACCTCATTCAGCCACAGCAGCTAAGTCCTCTTTCATTAAGACAATTCATAAATAACGTATTATTCTCCCCAAAACCTTTATTCTTGAGTGAGATTCATCTAACAAACCAAACATCACTTGCTTCAACGCACGTGCTAATCCATATTGATTCTGATGCATCCACTGGCTTTAATCCATTCCCTCTCTTCAGTCTATTTACAGCTTGAGGTGGTCCCTTATCCACCCCCACACCAGTGTTTCAGAGGACTTCTCTTTCAGTCAGGTATTTCTAAATACATAATATTTTCTGATGCCTCATGAATTGATACAAGGGGATCTTCAGGATTCAAATGTGGTTGAGGCATGCGTCTGGTGAAAAGGGCAGGCAAAGGATGAGGGAAGATTTTGAAAAGTATGTGTTAGGTAATAATGGGGAGACCCAAGGAAGCTTTCTTTAAAAAAAAAAAAAGGAAAAAGAAAAGAGATTATGATACAAAAAAGGAAGAGAAGGAAACACTGAACATAATACCTGAATTTAGAGCTCAGTAGGTTCTTAGTCTTCTTGTACAACCTCTTCTTTATGTGTAAGTGAGGAAACCTACGACCTCCATTTGCACAAAGTCACCTATCTCTAGCCAAGGGTGCAACCCAATACAACTGTGCTTTCCACTAAACCACGCAAAAGATGGCACAGAAAAGAAAGAGGAAAGTATAAAGCAAAGAACAGGCAGCCCTCTCTCTACCTCGATCATCTTGGCCAATAGTTTGAGATGTGGATTTCTGAGTAAGTGACTGAACCCAGGCTGGAACAGAAAGAAGTGGGTGCCTTAGGCCCTTGGGTGTCTAAGATGATTTCTTCAACAACACCCTATAGATCTATGTCAAAGATAGTTCCTTAGGTCTTTGGAAATGCAACTCACTCTTTGCACACAATTATAGAGGTAGAAAAGAAAATAGAGATGACACACTATCAATAGTGTTAGCTGCACTATTTATTTTGGGTATAGCTCCCAATCTCTGCAGGATCAAACAGGGTATGAAGTGAAGTTTACAATTCCTGATTTGAGTACCAACATTTCAAAAAGGGTCCCTTCAGCCTAGTTGGCTGCAAAACAAACCGATCGTCACCTTTGAAAAGCTCTCAGGGCACTAACATTAACTGAAGAATAACTTTAACTAACTGAAATGGTGGATATGAGTGCTCAGTTTGGTAATCCAGACATTTCTAGCATCGCTCATTCATTTAACAGATAATCCTTAAGCATCAAATGCCAGGTGATGTTTTAGGAGTTAGAGATACAGCAGTGAATGAAACAGACAAAAATCTCTGCCCACAGGGATCTTAGGATTCAATTTCAAGGTTTCTTAAGCAACTATATTGTTTCTTTCTTAGGAACTATTAGCCCTAAGGAGCCACTACTGTGCTAAAGCTGTTGCTTGGCTGACTGAGGATAGGAGCTCTTACCCATTGCCCCTCTTCTTAAGTCCAGGAGCATAAATGTTATTGAATTAGCTCCCCTCTTTCAGGAGCCCTTTCTGAAATGCTTGCTTAGAGGCTAAGAATATCTCATCATTATTGGTAAACCCTCTAGTGGCTGCTCTTCAAAGGGAAAGATACGGGAAATACAAAGATATAAAAAAAACTGTAAAATAAAGGATACTGTCAGAAAGTGATATAGGGGCTCAAGAAAGGGAGAACAATAACTAACCTTTCATTATTAGGCTAACCCATGTAAAGAAAAAAGAGGGTACTTCTATCTAAATATCTTAATTTATCTCTCAGATGGACCAAAACATTCATAAGAGAATGCAAAGTTGCATTTTGACCAGTAATCTCTAAAGAGGGATGGACAAGATAATTCTCTGTAGGAAAAAGACTTATATTTTTAATCTATAAAATTATGGAAATGGCACTTTTTAATAGTAGAGTAACGCATGTATATTATTTATATTGCCTCTATAACTTGAGTATAGTGAATATTCACATTTTCCCCAGTGGTATGGAGACCACTGCTTCAGACTGTAAGCCACATCTTTACAAAACCTATAAAAGAGAAGTTGAATAATCGAAAGAAGGTAGATTTTGGAATCAGACCTATGTGTAAATCCTAGCTTCCCAGAGTTTCGGTTCCCTCCTATGCAAAATGGGAATAATGGTATTTATTGCTCAGGCTCATTTTGAGGAATGAATAAGATATACAGAGTCCCTATCATAGTGCCTGACCTGTATACATGTGCTCTGTGAATGCCGGTACTCAGGCCTGTAAGCCTGCCAGAGCCATGAAATCCAGGAGTACCCAATCAGTGCCTAACCACAATGAGGAGAGGCTCATTCATTCTCCTCCCATTGGCAGAAAAGGAGATATTGTGTAAGGTTATCTTCACAAGAGCCAAGGGAGGAAGAAGCCAACATCTCTGGGCTCAGAGAGAGATCAGGCACGTATGGGTGATCCAGGCTTGGGTGAGGAGTCTCTAACACACGACTCTGCCCGGTGCCGCTGCTGACCAAAAAAGTGAGAGTGGGTGTTTTTAAAATCCTTTGGTAAAATAAACCCAGAGTTAACTTCTCCCCAACTTGGTGAAGGTCCTTCACCTAATAGATATCCTTATGAGCCTTGAGAAGCACACCTTGCTCCCAGAATTCCTCAGTCTACATCAGGAGCTGCCCTGCACACACATCAACAATTCAGACATGGTACCTGCTGGAGGCAGAAAGGACTCCCTTGCGTTTCAAGTCCAAGGAGGGGTCCCTGAAATCAACCTCAAAGATTTCCAAGGTGCCATTTGTGCTAAAGGAGGCATCTAACTGCTGGGCAGATGTTCCTAGGCACAAGAAAAGTTAGGAAGAGGCGGCACATAAGCAAAAATACATGGATGGATTTGGGGTATAAATGGTTAGGGAGAGGCAGCGGAACAGGAGAGGACTGGGTATATCCTTTTTCAAGTGGTAACTCCAAAGAAAGCAAGAAAACAGGAGGTGCTCAAGCTTGAACCATAATTCAAGGCTGCCCCTAGGTACCCCAAACACCTAATGTCCCCTTGCTTATCCTGCAAGCGAACCCCACCTTTTCATGACTCTAAAGCTTTCTCTGAAGCTCAATAAAGAATTCTGAATATTAAGTTTCCCCTTGACCTATGTACTTCCAGTGGATCCTAGTCCACAGTATCATCATACCTGTGGCGAGATACACAGGGCACTGGCTGGCTGGGCTCCACACTTGGACAGCAGGCCGTTCAAGCTCCTTTAGCTTCATGGTCCGTCCTGTAGGTGGCAGAAAACTGACATAACCCTCAGCTTACTAAAAATAGAAATCAGCAAGCTTAAGGGCCAGATCTAGGAAGCACCTGTGGACACGAGTTCTTGTTTCTCTCTCCCCACCATGGAATGGGGGCATTTCAGGGCAATACAGGGTGACACACGCATGACCATCTGTAGATCTGCAAGGACAGTTCACTTACCCAATTACTAAAATCTAATGCTTTAACCCCAAAAAGATATTTAAACACACTGGTTGCCACAGGCCCAATGGTGATGATAACCATCAAATTGGATAACCTCTCAGTGACCTCATCCATTCCCTTGGCTTTTCATCCGTATGCTGATGACCCCTAAATTCATACCACCAACACAAATTTCTCAACTCTGAGCGCCAAGTTCTTATATGTAACTGCTCATCAAACATTTCTATTTGGGGGGCGCCTGGGTGGCGCAGTCGGTTAAGCGTCCGACTTCAGCCAGGTCACGATCTCACGGTCCGTGAGTTCGAGCCCCGCGTCAGGCTCTGGGCTGATGGCTCGGAGCCTGGAGCCTGTTTCCGATTCTGTGTGTCTCCCTCTCTCTCTGCGCCTCCCCCGTTCATGCTCTGTCTCTCCCTGTCCCCAAAATAAATAGAAACGTTGGGAAAAAAAATTAAAAAAAAATTTCTATTTGGATATAGCAAAGATAACCTAAGTCAGTCTGTCGAAAACAGAATTCTCCATTCTACCACCTCCTTCCCCTAAATCTGTTCCTTCTCCATTTTTCTTCATCTCAGTATATGGTATCACTATCCCCCCAACTGCTCAACCTAGGAACCTGAAAGTCACCCTCAATTCCTTCTTGTCCCTTATTCCCTTCGAATTCATCATTAAGGCTTCCTGATTTCACCCCCAAAATGTCTCTTAACCTGTTTACTTTTCTCTAGCTCCACCACCACCATTCTATCTGAAGACACCATCATCTCTCACCTGCATTACTGCGATAGTCTTCCAAATGGTTATCTTTATTCTACCATCACCCAATTAACTCTTTACCTAGCAGCAGAAGTGAACTTTTAAAATAAAAAAAATATATAGAATTTTGGCATTCCATGCTTCAAATCTTCCAATGACTTCTATTGCACTCAAAACAAAATTGCACTCAAACCCCTTATGACCCCGCTTAAAGGCTCATCCCTCCACTTCAACCTCGTCTCTTGCTACTTTCCCCCTCTATTCATTACGCTGCAGCCACATTTTTTTTTCCCTTTCTTTCATCTCCTGGCTTTTTATTACCTCAGAGCTTTTGTAAACTCTGTTTCCGCTACTTTAAATGTTCTCCCTTTCATTCTCTGCATGACTGGCTCCTTTTCACATCTTTCTGGGCTAAGTGTCTCACCCCGTCAGGGAGGTGAGCCACCCAACCAAAATCAGTCTCAATTTTTTTTCTCCTTGGTGACTTATTATGTGTTTATTTACATTTATATTGTTGGTCTCAACCACCAATAAGTAAACTCCAGGAGAGCTTGTACTGTGTCTGCTTTGTTCACCATGTTATAACTAACTAGTGCCAGAACAATGTCTGGCATAGAGTAAAGTGCTTGATAATACGTTTAATGAACGTAGACATCCATGTTAATTCTGTGGCTTCCAATACAATTCTAACACATATTCAAAGTGCCATCCCTACAGGCTTGCAAAGTGGCAGAAAAGTTTTTGGTTTTGTTTTGTATTGTTTTTAACGTAACACTGAACTTGAGGGAAGAAACTTGGGACCCATTGTAAACTGCTTAAGGAAACCACCGTCAGGTTAGTCGCAACCTACTAAAATAGTAGGTAGTATTCCTCAACCTCTAATGTACTTTCCAGCCTGAAGAGAGTTTAAAGCTGCCAATTCAGCCAAGATTCTCAGCCAAGACCCTCTTTAGAGGGGGCCTCTAAAGGCTTGAGGCAACACCAGGTAACTTCGGACTCGCTGCGCACCATATTATACAGTCACCACTGCCACCTGCTGGTCAAAGCCGTTGTCCCGTTTGTGGGGAAAGCCCTTGACAGAAGTAGGAGCTGCGTTCAGCCCTGCGCATTTGACGGGCAAATCTCACTTCTCATAACGGTTCTGTGCAACAGGTACTATTATTATATAGATTTCACCGGGAAGAAAACTGGCTGGGGCTGAGATATGAACCCCACTGAGCCTCCATAGCTCAGTGCTTTTAACCATGATATTAGTTCAAACTCAACTCCAGATGAGGTGTTAAATCCCCGACGGCCTAGAAACTGGGAAGATGGGCTGTTAATCTACATTCAACCAAGAGCCGAACAGACTCCCGCGGTGATGGAGGGCGCCAGCGACCCTCCGCAGCCGAGGCCCTGCGGGGGTGGTGAGCACAGCTTCCCTCCAGGCTAGGCTAAGCCGGGGTCCGGGGAGCACGGGAGAAGGTGCGAGGGCAGCGCTGAAGGGAGACAGACCCTCGTGGGGCTGCAGCACCCCGGCGGGGCCGGGAGAGCGGAGCCGGGTCCAATCCGAGGGCGAGCGCGGTGGCGCCCGAGAGGCGCGGACCGGGGTCTCCGCGGGGGACGAGGTCCCTCCGGCGCTCTCCCTACGGTGGAGCGGCGCCCCGGGCCCCAGAGAGGCGGGGAAAACCCACCTGCTTGGAGAGCCCGGGTCACGGCAGCGCGGCGCAGCCACAGCAGGTCTCCTGCGAGGGCCTGTGGGCTCAGCTGGGCGCTGCGGACGGCGGCTGCCGAGGGCCAAAAGTAGTCCTGGAGGCCGAGCACTGCCGCCCGCACGCGCCGCGAAGCGCCGGCGGAGCAGCGGAGAGGATGGAATAGGATTCTGGCCCTGCAGGCTCCCTCACCTTCGCCGATTGCGCGGTTCTGCCGCAGAGGGTCAGATCCTGCGACCGCTAAGTTCTGGCCTATTCAGTTAGAGCCAGGCTCGGGGAACAGCCCCTGAAAAGGGAAGATACTAATTCATTATTTGTTATGATGGTGAAGACCTGGTACTAACTGGTTCCAGAAGCTCTCAGTGGAATCCTAATTGAAAAGGTAAATAGCAATCAAGGCCATAAACAGCGGTGACGCACTACAGCCCACCAACAACTGATGCCGAAAAGCTGTTGGCTGAACGAATTAAGGGCTATAGGCATGCAGAGGCCTAGGTACTGCAGACCAGGGGCTTCCTGGAGTATTTCAGGGACGCAAGACGGGTGTCATACCTTGCAGCGGCAAGATAGGTGGTGTCTCAGAAAGGAGGAAGGGCCCAACTGGCTAGTAGGCACGCTGGCATTTCCCACACCATGAATGAAAGAGGCGGGAAACAGATTGGGAATACCGATTCAACTCTGCAGGTAATTGGGGGTTAGTTAAAATTATGGGTAGGGATGCAATAAGATGAATAGTGTGTGTGTGTGTGTGTGTTTAATGTTTATTATGTGATTAAGAGACAGCAAGCAGGGGAGGGGCAGAGACAGAGGGAGACACAGAATCCGAAGCAGGCTCCAGGCTCTGAGCTGCCAGCCCAGAGCCGAGGCGGGACTCAAATCCACAGACCGCGAGATCATGGCCTGAGCTGAAGTCCCCGCCTAACGGACTGAGCCACCCAGGTGCCCCTGAAAATTGTATTTTAAGACAAGCAATATGGATCCCTTTAGAGAGAGACCAGAGCTGAAGGCAGGGACTCAAATTAGAAGACTAATAGAACAGTCCAGGTACCAGGTGATGAAAGCCTGGATTAACATAGTAGCAATGATTGTAAAGGAAAACTGGACAGGCTCTTGTGAGTGATGAAGAGCTGAAGAGGGAGGTGAAAAAATCAGATGGATTTTTTATGTTGACTGAGGGAATTATGGCATTTCCAAATAAAAATATTCTACCAGCAGTTGAAGATCTTAGACCTAAGTTACTTGATTCAAAACTTTGGCTTAATGCAGAAACTCCACTGTATTTTTGCCTCCAAAGATGGTGAGTCAGTTCCATTATCTTACAATGGAGCCTCAAGTCACTGTGATACAAGTCTAGATTTCCTTTTTGTGGGGATTAGAGGGTTTTGAAGTCCAGATGTTAGACAATTTAGGGTATTGTCTGTGCCTGCCCACTCTTTGTGCGTACTAAGTATTTCTTGAACATGTTAGGCACCTCAACAGTGGATGAAACCCGAGGGCAAGTAAATAGGGTGGAAAACTGAACCTTAGACAACACCTCAAACTAGGGAATGAGGCAAAAGCGTCACTGATGGGGACACTCCGAAAAATTTTAACCAAAAGCAGGTCACAGCTGCAAGCAGGTCAGAATTAAAAAAAAAAAAAAAAAAATGGTGCACTCTTTTCTCTCAACTTAGCTCTTAATTCTTTTCACTTTGTTTTGTAACTCCCAGTCTTAGCTTCTATACTTGAAGCCAACTATTTTTGTCCTGTTCAATTTTATAGCCCCAGGGCCTATCAATGTCTGATATATATATTAGACACACAGACATTTGTTACATATATTACCAAAGGCAACAGAGGACAGAGAATGAAGACAGATAAAAAGCCAGTGGAAACCCTCAAGTAGTGGCATTTTATTATAAGTACCCATCCTCTGGTCTCATAAAAGTCTCTTTAGGGGTGCCTGGGTGGCTCCATCAGTTAAGCATCCAACTTCGGCTCAGGTCATGATCTTGAAGTTCGGGAGTTCAAACCCCGTGTTGGGCTCTGCACAGACAGCTCAGAGCCTGGCGCCTGCTTTGAATACAGTCTCCCTCTCTCTGCTCCTCCCCTGCTTCTGCTCTCTCTCAAAAATAAACATTTAAAAAAAACTATTAAAAACAAATCCCTCTTTCACTTCCTGGACAACCACTAAAGGTCTGGTAATTTGGATGGACTTGCTTTCATAGGTCATATTGAAAGTGTTGTTTTTTTTTTTTTTCCCCTATGGGACAGGTTTTCAGGCAGTGTAATTTTAAGAAAATGTCTCCAAAGGGACAAAAAGAAAATGAGTTGTTTCACTTAACAGATGCATCGAGATAGACCCTCAAAAACCAGAGCAAAAGCCATGCATAGGTTCAGAATAACTCACTGAACTACCCTCTAATTCATAAATGTAGGATTCAGAAGTTGCTTTGGAACAAGGAATACTTGTGTGTACTCTTACAACAGAAATGACATTAGAGACAGTCACAGCCTCAGGTGAGTTCAAAAACACCTATTTATCCTATAACATACTTGAAACATGTTAAAGTGTACTTTTTAGGGGCGCCTGGGTGGCTCAGTCTTGGTTTTGACTCAGGTCATGATCTCATGGCTTCGTGGGTTTGAGCCCCACATCGGGCTCTGTGCTAGCAGCACAGAGCCTGCTTGGGATTCTCTCTCTCCCTCTCTAGCTGCCCTTCCCCCACTCATGCTGTCTCCATCTCTCTCAAAATAAATAAATAGGCTTAAAAAAAAATTTTTTTAAGTGCACTTTTTCCAAAAAAAACAAAAACAAAAACAAAAACAAAACAAAAACCCTAACCGTTATAAAAAGGTTTCTTATGGAAAATATATCTTGTTCCAACTTGGGAAGTCAGGAACATATCTTCCTTTTTCTTCAACCCTGTAAATGGGCAAAGAAGCTACCCTTACCACCTACTGCACAACTGAAACCCTCAAATACCTTCACAGCCCCAGCAAAATTAACAAAGTACCATTTTCTTGTGCTTAACTCCCCCTACCCTCCCATCTTTCTAATCTCAGAGTGGGTAGGGGGTGGGAACAGATAGCAGGCAGAAAAAAAGGAAAGGAAAAGGATGAGGTCCTCACGGCAGTGGCTATTCCTGGGGAAATGAGGCACAGATACCACAGCACTTCGTTTTATTAGGGATTTCATTAAGGTTAAATCTCTAGAAATGAGGAAGTCAGGGGACACAAAGCCGATGAAGCCATCTCAGATCTCATAATGAACCACCGGCTCAGGCTCTTTGGTGGGATCGCCGCCTCTTTCCAGGTACAGATTATTATAAGGATACTGCTTTGGCCCCTGAGGAAAAAACACAGGTCAGCAAGATAGCATACATCCAGC
Source organism: Prionailurus bengalensis (assembly GCF_016509475.1). Classification (NCBI taxonomy): domain Eukaryota; kingdom Metazoa; phylum Chordata; class Mammalia; order Carnivora; family Felidae; genus Prionailurus; species Prionailurus bengalensis. The sequence continues at coordinate 58,759,951 of NC_057351.1, forward strand.
CAATACCTGGCTACACCCCACTCTGAGTTAACAATCACACATGGTAAATGGGTATGAGGTGGCCTCTGGTCGGACCCAGCTGGGCTAGAACAGCAGGAACACTGCTCCTCTTCCCTACTCAGCCCAAGGCAGACAGAAAGCCTAGATTGTAAAAGAGGTGGTGCCTACACTGTGTGTGTGTGTGTGTGTGTGTGTGAGAGAGAGAGAGAGAGAGAGAGAGAGTAAGAGTGTGTCGGGGGGGAGAGAGGGAGAGAGAGAAAAGGAAGGAGGGAGGAAGGGAGAGCGCTTTCTAAATGAGACGATGCATCCATCCATCCCACTCTCTCCTGGGGTCGAGACAGACTCAATCTCCTTTAAGTCACTCAGCCTCTAATGGTTCCACCACTAAAGTGGCCTAGCAAATGAGGCGTGCAGGAGCAGCGGTGGGGGAAAGCACAGAGGAGACACGGCTGGGACGTGCTTTAGGGGCTGCTGGCTTTACCAACAAACAGCTGTCAGGGAACACAGCTCAAGGGGAGGAGAAAAGGGTGATGTGCTTACAGAACTGAAAAATGGAAGAGCCACACTGTGTTTCTTGCTCTCCTGAAGAGAAGTTAGTGCTCACACTAGCCCTACGTGCACTCTCCAGCCTGGAGCCCCTGGGGCTTGGTAGGAAGGCTCGTGTCAGTGCACACAGACACGCCAGCTACCATCAGGACATCGATGATCTCTGCAGAGGTAGCACCGAGCAGCCAACTGCAAACACGACAGTCTTCCTGCTTTCAGTTCCTTCCCGGACAATCTACCCTGTAGACTACTCCCAGATCAATCATCCTAAACTCCTAGCCTTCATTAGATTATGTCATTTTTCTGTTCAAAAACCCAACACAGTTCGGTGCTGACTAGAGGAAGTCCACGTCATCACTGGGTCCCCAACCCCTAGCCCAATCTGTACATGGAACATAGTAGGGTCTTAATAAATATTTGTTGAATTAATGTCTTACTATGCCACTAGTCTTACTATTAATGCCATTGATGTCTTACTATGCCACGTAGCCCAAATCCCTAGCCATGCAATAAAAGCATCCCAACCTAACTGATCAGCTCGCCTCACAATATTTTTTTTAACATGGCAATTTCCATACCTAATTTCTGAAATCATCAGAATAACCTGGGAACTTGTTAAATATTGATTTTAGAACCCCACCATGGAGCTACTGAATTAGGCTCTCCAGGAATCTGAATTTTTAGCAGCTCTCTAAGTAACCAATACAGCTGGTTATTCTAGGAATATTTTATATGCCTATTCCATTCCAGCTAACTCACTCTCCTCTTCATTCTATTTTGTCCTGCCCCAAATGTTCTCTCCAACTTCTCCCCACCATCCAAAGTCTATACATATTTTTAGTATTTAGCACCATCCTTCTTTTTAACAGCATCTCACACGTCTTAACACACACATTCACTATTTACATATATACACTAAAACTGCCAAATTCCTCTATCTCTGTTCAAATGTTGCTCACCATTTGCTTATCCAAATTAAACTCCCATAAAGCTAGACAGCATATTTTCTGTGTCCTTTACACTCTCCAAAATAAAATGGTCCATGCTTGTAGTAAATATTTAATTGCTTCCAGTACCCTAAGGGAGTTGCCCTTCACGCCTCCAGCAGAAGATAGGTTTCAGCTCTAGATTCCTTGACTCTACCTTGAAAGATCACTTGCTACAACATAATTAGTGAGTAGAGCCCCCAAATGGCAACTCTAGAAGACTAGTTGAGAGGCGCCTGGGTGGCTCAGTCAATTGAGTGTCTGACTCTTGGTTTTGGCTCAGGTCATGATCTCATGGTTTGTGAGATCGAGCCCTGCGTCCGTCGGGCAGCACAGAGCCTGCTTGGGATTCCCTCCCTCCTCTCTCTCTATCCCTCCCTCAATATAAATAAAGAAATTTATTCGTTGCTCTCTCAAAATAAACATTTATAGAAGACGAGTTGACTTCCACATTCTCATTCCTCACCTAGTCCTAAACCGTTTCTTCTCTCTTAGGCTGATCCAAGATGTGTGCAGGGAGCAGTGCTCTGACTCTGGTGCCAGGCCAATGAGTCAGGCCCTCCACAGGCCTTACCAGGAAGACAGGCTTGGTCTTGGCTGGATCCCTACTCTACAGACTTCACTCCCTCAGGAAACAGGGCTAAGCAAATGTGCCTACGGGGACACTTCTCAGATACTCACCACAGGCTGGTAGGTGGGGTAAGTCTCCCCAACCCAAAACATGAACAGCATGAAGGCCACGAAGCCGAAGAGGTGCTTACACATGAGATTCCAGGAAACAGGTGTAGGGGATGTGTCCACACGGTTCCTGATATACATGTCAAGGTCCCAGTGCATCTGAGGCAGAAAAGCAGATAAATACCACATACTGCTCTTCCTGCAAATGGCAGGCAGTCTGCAAAAGGGTGATCAGAGCCTGATATAAAGTTCAATAAAAGCATTCTATTGCCTCAGGACAATACTCTGAGAATCAAGTGTGAGCTACTCTAGCATATAGGACTAAGTGCTGGCTTAGCTCTAGGTTCTGCTGACTAAAGACAGCTCAATCATGGAAGTTCACAATTTTAAAAGTACATAGTTCTGATTATTTCCAGAAGTCCCGTTCCATGTACCACACATGGAACCTCAGATCTCAGATCACTGGACCTTGCTTCCTTGGGCAGAAAGCCTTAATGTTATTTAGACAGCAAAGTGCCATTTAGACTAAAGAAAGAATCCTCAGGAAGATTTAGGGAGAAGGAAGGAAGGTCAAATGGGATATGGATTTCTCACCGGCTCACCCCAGTTCAACCTCAGGTCTTGGTGGTCCCAGTCATACCATGGATCCCTCTCCTGCTGTGAGCGGTCAGGGAGCTTTGGGTAGTCCCCATATCTGGAGAGACAGAAAAACTTCTGGAAGGGGCTCTGAGCAGCCTCACTCAGAAAACTCAAAGTCCCCTCATGTTAGAGATAAGAACCCAAGTGACAGAAAAAATTGCTTCACCTAAGGACAGAGGAAACCACTTTCAAATCAGTATCTCAATTTATAGTCACTAAGCACAAAACTAACCACAAAAGTCCAAAGTGTAAGTAAAACTTCATGTCAAACTGTGGTTTTTATTTTACCTTTTTAAAGTTTATTTATTTGAGAGTGCACAAGGGAAGGAGAGGCAGAGAGAGAGAGAGAGAGAGAGAGAGAGAGGGAGGGAGGGAGGGAGAGAGGGAGAGAGATAGAGAGAATATCCCAAGCCAAATTCCCCCTCCTCCCCCATCCCAGTGTGGGCTTGAACCCACAAACCGTGAGATCATGATCTGAGCAGAAACCAAGAGTCAGACTCAACGACTGAGCCACCCAGACACCCCTATGTCAAACTCTGCAACATTATAACATATATGCTTGTCCCCCTCTTTCAAAAACAACAAAAAGTCATGCAATGTTATAATGTCAGAGCTGGAAGGGAATTTAGCAATCAATCACTCTGATTCCCTCATTAGACAGAAAATAAAACTGTAGTTTAGTCTGAACCCAAGGTCACCCAGCTAATTGGAATACAAACAAAAGGGGTTCAGATTAGAAAAGCTTTCTCTTCATGGCAACTGTGCTCCCAACCACCAAGTTAGCATACATCTCCATGTCTCAAACACCTCATGGGATTTCCTGCTAAGCTGGGTTTTCCCCCAACAAATCCAGTTTCAGCTTATACAGACTGCTACCAATGCTACTCTTGTCTGCAACAAAATAAGAGGCATAGGAAATGATGACAACTAGTCATGTGTCACAGAAAATGATTGGAAAACAAGAAGAAGAATAGGAGCTGCTAAAACCACTAGTGAAAGAGCGATGCTAGGAAAGAAAATGAGGGTGATGGTAATCGCTCCAGATAATTAACCATGGGGATGTTATTTAAAGGGGGGGGGGGTGGATTGGCGTAGGGGAGTTGGCTGCTTAATCCGCTTGACAGTGACTACAATTTCCACAGCCCTAATAGCAAAGGTATTTTTTACAAGAAAGATATACACACGAATATAGAGTACTCCATCTACAAATACGGCTCTCAAGACAGGAGTCCAGCTCCAGCCTGATCACGTGTCTGCATGACAGCACCTGAGCCCAGCAGATGCTCAATCTAAATGAAACCTTGCGCTCTGGATGAAGCCAAGGAAAGTTCCTGCTATTCAGGGGTCCTCAAGGGAGCTATTAAAATCCCGGCTTCCTCATTTGAGGAAACAGCCTGAGCCAAGGAGAAAATTGAAGTCCTCTAGGCTGCAGCTGCTCACCCATCACCTCCCACCTCCCTCCACCGAGAAAAGCACCCACACCACTGATTCTGAGGGATCACGAGAAGGTTCAGGGAAAATGGTCAGAGTGGAGCCACGCAACGGAGCTGGCCATCTCCCATCACTACCCGGCTGCCAGCAGACTCTGCATCTCACCCCATGCCATCATCAGGGTACGGTTGGTAGTCTTCTACTCGCATATTATACTTCTTGGCGGCGGCGGCCCGTTCTTCTGGGGTCTTGGGATAGGGCCCCGGGAGCATGTCCTTGGTAACGTGCGAAGCTGGAGAGCAGAAAGGGGCGGGTCAGAAAAGACCTGGTCCCTCCTGCCGCCCCGAAGGCTTCAAGCTGCGGAGGCTGCGGCGGCCCGGGCTTCAAAGGACCAGGTGAGACTTGACCCCTTTCTCTGTGGATATACCTCCGCCCCCTTGTCGGACACGGCCACTGCAGTATCCGCGATACCCACCACCCCCCCAACCCTCGACACACCAAACCTCAGGCATCCCCTTCCCACATTGCGGACTCGCCCGTTTTGGCGAACCTGTCCGTGCACCCAACGGCACCACGGTCCGGGCTGCCCTTTGCAGCCATCGAACTCCCAGGACCCGCGCCCTGGCCGCCGCCATCTTCACCTTCCTCCAGTTTCACTCTGCACATGCGCAAAGGCTTTGTCACGGCGGCTGAGCCGGGTCAAACGCGACGAGGGAAGCCTGCAGTGAAGGAAAGTCTTAAGGGTTCAACAAGGGCGGGGCTTAAACTGCGTTGGGAAGCCACAGGGAAGATGACCGAATGGATAGAGACAGAAAGCTAGAAGGAGAGAAAATGAATTAAGTCACTACTTTGATATTTCATATTATCGTGTCCCTTTCTCCGTCAGGGGACTCAGACGCTTACAAGGGTAATGGGGACTCAACCCGAGCATCTCCTGTGGACAGCTAACCTACCCGTCCCGCCCCCCCAGGAGTAGTACACGTAAGATGAGTCCGCCTTAATTTCTTCTCTGCTTGCCCTTTTCCTCTCCTTCACTGACACGTTCTCCTTTCATCCCCAAAAGTGATTATTCCTCAAATTCAGCCCTTGGTCTTCCTTGTTCTTGTTCTGTTCTGCAAATTGTTCGATCTTCACGTACAGGCGTGGTGCAACACACAAATCGGCCCCAAATTCGCTCCTCAGTTTTACTTCGTGTTTACACTTGAATGTCCCAGTCACCTCAATCCAACAAATGTAAAACGAATCCTAGCACCAGAAACAGCTCTTCCCAGACTGGCTAAAACCTCAGATCGGCTAGGACTTGTATTAAATAGATTTCAAGCAGGACGGACCACAGTTGCAAACACTCGCTTAACAGAAGAATGGGGGATATTATCATGTTTGCATGTGAATATGTTTTCACTCTCACATAAGTGGGATTTGCATAATTTACGCAATATAAATGTGCACATATCTCCAGCAACTTCTGGTATGATCACTGTTTTGGGGCAGAATCCATTATTATAGACATTCTCAAATATATATTACAGCAATAAAAATTATATGAACTATTTGACATATAAAATTGGGGGAGGACTACTTCATAGCAACTTGCCCTCTTGTAAATGAGCATCTCTAGTTGATGTTCAAAATAATTGTACAATTCCTGCATTCATTCAAAGCAAGCCCTGATCTAATTGGGTCCAGAAACAGAGCTGTTCTGATTTATTTACTTATTTTTATCATGATATAATTCACATAACATAAAAGTCATCCCTTTGAAGTGTACAATAGGGGCGCCTGGCTGGCTCAGTCGGTTAAGCGTCTGACTTTGGCTCAGGTCATGATCTCACGACATCCTGCGTCGGGCTCTGTGCTGACAGCTCAGAGCCTGGAGCCTGCTTTGGATTTTGTGTCTCCCTCTCTCTCTGCCCCTCCCCTGCTCACACTCTGTCTCTCAATAATAAATGAATGAATGTTAAAAAAAATTTTTTAAAGTGTAACAATAAAGTGATTTTTGGTATATTTACAAAGTTGAGCAATCATCAGCACTAATTCTAAATCATTTTCACTACCCCCAAGAGAAACCCTGTCCCTGATAGTGTATTCCCCCACCCTCTGGCAACACTAATCTGCTGTCTGTCTGGATGGATTTGCCTATTCTGTACATTTCATATAAATGGTATCATGCAATATGTAACCTTTTGTGTCTGACTTACTTCACATAGCGTAATGTTTTCAAGGTTTGTCCATGTTGTAGCATGTGTCAGTTCTCCATTCCTTTTTATGGCCAAATAACATATGGATACACAACCTTTTGTTTATACAGTGGTCAGTTGATAAACATGGGGGTTATTTTCACTTTGAGATTATTGTGAATTATGCTGCTGTGAACATTCCTGTACAAGTTTTTGTGTGGATGTATGTTTTCAATTCTCTTTGCTATATACCTAGCAGTAGAATGGCTGGATTAAAAAAAAAAAAAAAAAAAGAATTTCTGGATCATAGGATAACTCTATGTTTAGCTTTCTGCAGAACTGCAAAATTCTTTTTCAAAGAAGCTGTACCACTTTACATTCCCACTAGCAGCATGTAAGGGTTCCAATTTTTCCACATTCTCACCAACATTTGTTACTGTCTTTTTTATTATAGCCATTCTAGTGGCCAGGAATGGTATTTCATTGTGGTTTTTGATTTGCATTCCCCTGATGACTACAGATATTGAGCACCTTTTCATGTGCTTATTGGCCATAGTATATCTTTGGAGAAGTGTCTTTTCAAGTCTTTCATCCATTTCTTAATTGGGTTGACTTTTTATTGCTAAGTTGTAAGAATTCTCTACGAATTCTAGAGACAAGTCGCTTATCAGCTATATGATTTGTAAATATTTTCTCCCATTCTATGCATTGTCTTTCCACTTTCTTGATGGTGTCCTTTCAGACCTTTTTTTTTTTTTTTTTATCCTGGAAGGTGTTGGAATTTGTCAAAAGCTTTCTCTGTCTATTGAGATGATCATGTGATTTTTTTTCTTCTATTAATACGGTTAATTTTCAGATGTTGAACCAACATTGCATCCCTGGAATAAATCCTACTTGGTCATGGTATTTAATCCTTTTTGATATAATGCTGGATTTGGCTTCCTAGTGTTTTGTGGGGGATTTTTGCATCTATATTCATAAGGGATATTGGTCTATAGTTCTTTCTTCTTGTGATATCTTTGCCTCATTTAGGTATCAGGATAATACTTTCCTCATAGTTGGGGAGTGTTCCCCTATTTTTTGGAAGAGTTTGTGAAAGAGTAGTGTTAATACTTTTTAAAATGTTTGGTAGGATTTATCAATGAATCCATTTAGTCCTGGGCTTTTCTTTGTGGAATGTTTTTTATTCCTATTTTAATCTCTTTACTTGTTGTAAGTCTATTCAGATTTTCTATTTCTTCTTAAATCAGTTATGATAGTATGTGCCTTTCTATGAATTTGTCTATTTCACGTAGGTTATCTAATTTTTTGGCATACAATTGTATATAGTATTCCCTTGCACTCCTTTTAATTTTTGTGAAGTCAGTAGTAATGACCCTTCTTTCATTCTTGATTTTAGTAATTTGAATCTTCTTATTCTAATTTATTTTTAATTCCCAAGTTTACATATTCAATATACTCTTGTTAAAATACAAATATGCAGATAAAACTAGGGTCTTGGTTGGCACCCACAACTCCAAACCCTCCACAGAGGTAACCCCATTATCAGTTTGGTGTAGCATAGTTACTATGCAGCATAATTACATAGTTAAGCTAGTGTATTAGTTTTTTATTGCTGCATAACAAATTACCATAAACTTAGTAGCAGCCCTAAACAACACCAATTAATTATGTCACATTTTCTATGAGTCAGAAGTCCAGACACAGTTTAGCTGGGTCTCAGCTCAGGGTCTCACCAAGTTGAACTTAAGGTATTTGTGGGGGCTGTTGTCCTCATCTGAAGCTCTGTGTTTTTTTCCAAGCTCAGTAGTTGTTGGCAGAATTCAGTTCCTTACAGTTGCAGGACTAAGGTCCCTGCCGTCTTGCTGGCTGTCAACCAGGAGACTTTTTCAGCTTCTAGAGCCTACCTGCCATTCTCTGCCACAAGGAGTTTACTCCTTCAAATCCAACAGGAGAGAACTTCTTTGGCTTCAAATCTTTCCAGCTTCTGTCACTGCCCTCTAGACCCAGATTGGAAGAGTTAGAGTTATTGAGTCAGGCCCACCCAGGGTCAATCTCCCTTTTGATGAACTCACAGTGAACTGATTAGGAACCTTAATTACATTTTTGCTATATAACATAACCTCATTGAAGGAATGATACCCTACCATATTCATAAGATCTGCTCTTATAAAACTTATAGGGCACGTACACGATGGGATAGAAATCTTTGGATCCATCTTAGAATTTGGCCTCCCAGAATTGGCGGTAAAAACTGTCTAAATAAGCAATAGAAGTCATCGAGAAGGCCTTTTATAACCAATACAAATTGTTGGAAAATGTGAGACGCTCATGGTTGGCCATTAGTAATAATCTTGGTTCCGTGGCAGAAACATCTTTCAATGGGGCACCTGGGTGGCTCAGCTAGTTAAGCGTTCAACTCGATTTTAGCTCAGGTCATGATATCACTATTGTGAGACTGAGCCCCACGTCAGGCTCCACATTGTAAGTGCAGAACCTGCTTGGGATTCTCTCTCTACCTCTCTCTCTGCCTCTCCCCTGTTCTCTCTTTTTCTCTCTTAAAAATAAATAAATGGGCGCCTGGGTGGCTCAGTCAGTTAAGCGTCCAACTCTTGGTTTTGGCTCAGGTCATGATCTCATGGTTCATGAGTTCGAGCCCTGCATGAGGCTCTTTGCTGTCAGCACAGAGCCCGCTTCAGATCCTCTGTTCCCCTTCCTCTCTGCCCCTCCCCTGCTTGGGCTGTCTCTCAACTTGCCATATATCTTTTGTTTAGGCCTTCAGAGCAAACTTTGCCCAACATCTATCAATCTGCCTTTCCCTTCTGACTTCCTTAGGTCAAGGGTTGGCTTCTCTCTCCATCCATGACTGTAAAGTTTAAAGCCCCATTAAATTGGCCTCCTTCTCTGCTTCTTGTGTAGACTTGGGCACACTGAAGCAGAAATAATATTTTGTGGATTGAGTAACCAGGTGATCACCCCTATTCAGTAGGTCTAACCTCTGGGCCCCAAGTCTTCAGGGGCGGAGCTTAGTGTGTAGAGCTGTAGGTCACCATTAGGAGGAGCTCTCCCCAGGCCCCGGTTCCGCTTCCTTTGTGTCTCCGAACCGCTCTCTCTCGAAGTCATCTCTATGGTTTCCGTTGTAGTTTATCCGGAATAGGCGGAGCTTCCGGTTCCGGTGGGGCTGTCTGTAGCGAAGGAGATGGCGGCGACAGCAGCGGAGGCCGTGGCCTCGGGCTCTGGAGAACCCCGGGAAGAAGCTGAAGCCCCCGGCCCAGCCTGGGATGAGTCCCAACTGCGCAATTATAGCTTCCCGACCCGGCCCATCCCGCGTCTGAGTCAGAGCGACCCCCGGGCGGAGGAACTAATCGAGAATGAGGTAGGGGGCGGGGCCCCGCCCGAAGGGGGAGGGGGAAGGGACCAGGTTGAGAAGAGAGGTCAAAGGTGAATGGTGATGGATGTGGGGGACTGGCTGGGCTGTCGCCTAGGACCTAAGGGAAGGTGGAGAGGGAGGCGAGGAGACATGGGCCTTAAGGGGTTCGCGCTTGTTCACAGTAGAAATTATTTTGAAGTGGGAAAGTTTTTGGAGTCATGAGACAACAATGCACCAAATTCTTGGGATGACTTCATTTGTTCTTTTTCACTTGGTTTTTCCACTTAGGAGCCTGTGGTGCTGACAGACACAAATCTTGTGTATCCTGCTCTGAAATGGGACCTTGAATATCTGCAGGAGAACATTGGCAACGGAGACTTCTCTGTGTACAGTGCCAGCACCCACAAGTTTTTGTACTACGATGAGAAGAAGATGGCTAATTTCCAGAACTTTAAGCCCAAGTCCAACAGGGAGGAAATGAAATTTCATGAGTTTGTTGAGAAACTGCAGGATATACAGCAGCAAGGAGGGGAAGAGAGGTAAGTTCCCAGATCATGATTTCCCACTGAATCTGGGGCATCCATTTTCCTTTCTTGTAGCTGCTTGAGCATATAGAGGAGTTGGACGAGTTCTCTAGCTTGAGAGATGAGAGAATTTATTAGATTTGAATTGGAACTCTGAAGTTCTTCGTCGTCTTTACAAGTGGGAGAGTTGCCTGGAAGGGTCAGATAGGTGAACAAAGCGAGTGAAATTGTTTAGATGAAAACTACAGTGAAGTTGAATGCATATGCCCTGTTCATAGTGAGAAGTCATTACTTGACTCTTGTTTCTATTTGGGAGTGCAGTTTCAGGGTTTGCCAGATACTCTGATTTTTCAAGAAAAGCCAGAAATCAAGATTTTTACGTAAATGTTTGTGTTTTGTTGTTGTTTTTTTTTGACTTTTAAATGTGAGCAACTAATTCACATTTTTGTTTTTTGTATATGTTTTTATGTTAAATTTTTTTTATTAAGTTTATTTTTGGAGAGAGAGAAAGAGCATGTGTGCACACATGCTGGGGATGGCCAGAGAGAGAGTGAGAGAATCCCAAGCAGGCTCCGTGCTGTCAGTGCAGAGCCCAGCACGGGGCTCAAATGCAGGAACCGTGAGATCATGACCTGAGCCAAAACCAAGAGTCAGGTGCTTATAACTGACTGAGCCACCTAGGTGCCCCTAATTCAAATTATTAAAAATGCTGCAGCGGGGGGAGGGGGGTTGGGACAAGCAAAAACAACTCAATTGGATTTAGCCCTGAGATTGCCAGTTTGTATTCTGTGTCCTAAAATATTGGGCTGGCTGGGGACTGTTGAAACTGGAACGTTTTATAGATTTTCATGATTCTGGGGTGAAGGATATCAGGATCCACTAGATTAGGGAAGATCAGATTCAATGGGGGAGGGGTTGATACAGATTTTCATATTGTACTAGAGATAGCAAACACAAGACACAGAAGTGACTCTTTCTCCTCTTATTCTAATATGCGAAACGAAGACAGTCTCTGAGGTAGGTCCCAGACAGAATTCAGTTCCATGCTATAACATTTTTTCTAGGAATTGTTGTCACTGAGTATGTCATGGTGAATGATCATCTCTGTCGCCCACTTGGTATCCAGCTCTGGGTTTCTTTTTAGTCTCCTGCCTCAATTCTTTTCCTGACTCTTTGTTAGCAGCATATGGCTGAGTGAATGGATTCAAAATATCTTTTTTTTTTTTTTTTTTTTTTTTTTGGCTTCCTGATACTTTGCAGTTATCTTAATGATAGAACTTTAACCAAAAAGAGTTTCCAAGATCTCAACCATGATTGATCTGTTCTTTATGTCTTACAAAGGCTGCTGTACCTGAATCATCTTGTACATTAGTTTCTTCAGATTTAACATAGTGTGTACATGTGCGTGCATACATCCACACATACCCCAACGTTTGGAGAGAGGGCGTTTAAGTGGTGCTGGAGTGTAATTCCACTAAATGAACATTTGTACTGGAAGGAGCTTGAAATTAGACACATGTGCACACATGCTGGGGAGGGGCAGAGAGAGAGTGAGAATCCCAAGCAGGCTCCTTGCTCTCAGTGCAGAGCCCAGCGCGGGGCTCATACGGAGGAACCGTGAGATCGTGACCTGAGCCGAAACCAAGAGTCAGGTGCTTATAACCGACTGAGCCACCTAGGTGCCCCTAATTCAAATTTTTAAAATTAGACACTTTAAGTTTCTTACTTCCCTTAGGGGGAGCAGTTTGCCTAAGTATAAGCTATGAGTGTAGTCTGTACTTTATGGGTGATTCAAGGAAAATTTCTTTCTTTGTGCAAGTTCTGCCATACCAGCTGACTTTATCACCAATCAACTCCATTGTGTAATTGTACGGGTTGTTAAGGTTCTAGGAATTCTGAGATTCCTCTTTGAGCTCTTTTGACCATTTACTGTTCAGCTATAATAGGAATTGCTTGGATTCACATTTGGTGAGTGTTCTGCCTCTTTCAAAGTTACTTGGCAAAATTTCTATATGCATATATATTTTATAATCTCTGGAGAGAGTCTGAAGGTTACATTCGAGTCTTGAGGGTTCCTTGTCCCCCAAAAGATCGCTAGTGTTTACAACTTGTCAAGATTTCTAGTTAATATTGTCTTAAACACCCTGGTTCTAGGCACTGAGAAACCTTTGAGCCTTTTTTTTTTTTTTAAGTTTTTTTTAAGTTAATTTATTTATTTTGAGAGACAGAGACAAAGAGTGGCGGGGAGAGGGGCAGTGAGAGAGGAGGAGTGAGAATCCTAAGCAGCACAGAGCCCGACATGTAGCTCATGTCCTGAGCCAAAACCGAGTTGGACGCTTAATCCACTGAGCCACCCAGGCACCCAATGTGCCTTTTGAAGTAATGGTCTCAGGACTAGGATGGGGCTTTTGCATTTTGTCTTCATGTTTGCCCCTTTATTAATATTTCTTGTGGGGCTTGATCAAGTGTGTCTGGGTTTTCATATCCCTTAAGTAACTTCTGATCTTCCACAGTGTATTAGGAGCCCTGGGTCTGCAGAAAACCTGATGAGGCCTTCAGCTATAGAAGGCTACTACAGAGAGGTGGCTCAGTTAGTTAAGATAAACTAGGGTTCAAGCCAGAGTCAATGACTTGAAACAGCAAAGGTTTATTTAGCTTTATAACAACAATAGTCATGCTGCATTTCCATCCACACTTCATGTCGAGGTTCTGCTCTTACGTCTTCTTTTTTCAGTTTGGGACCCAGATTGCCCCAGCAGCTACTATCTGAAACCTTGTAGTTGTTTAGCAGAGAGAAAGGGATGTGGTGGTAGTGTATGCTCGTTCTTCAGATTACAGTATGGAAGCAACACAAGTCATTTTTGCGGACATTTAGTTGGTCAGAGTAAGTTAAATAAGCAAGCTTGGCTTCAAGAGGGGTACAGAAGAATTAACTCTCCCACGGGGAGGGAACTAGCTCTTGGTGAACAGTAATACGATTTACCATAATGGCCATCCAGGGCCAAAGAGGATGTCTCAGGCCCAGAGAGTCTGTGGAACAAGGCTGATTAATCATTCTAGACTCTGTGAGTAGGCTTTGAGGAATCTATGCAATTCTGTGTGTATGTGCATTTTTATGGAAACCTTCCTTAGATTCTTAGATTTATGCTGTGACCCACCAAGGGTTGAGAATCACTTCTTAAGGGCTCCTGGCTGGCTCAGTTGGTAGAGCACGCAACTCTTGTGAATTCAAGCCTCACATTGGGCATAGAGCTTACTTTAAAAAAAAGAATCACTTCTTTGAAATAGAAGTTTGGTGTTGAACAGAGCTCAGAGAAGGATAGGCAAGGATTCAGTTTTCAGAGAATCTGTCTTGGTTAAGATTTGCATGACTGCAGCTGTTCTGTGGGAGGTGCAGGTGTGGATTTGGATTTCCAGGTGTGGAGAAGCCATGCCAAGGGACTGTGTACGTGCACTAATGGGATCTTCTTCTCGGGGAACATAGGTTGTATCTGCAGCAAACGCTCAATGACACCGTGGGCAGGAAGATTGTCATGGACTTCTTGGGTTTTAACTGGAACTGGATTAATAAACAACAGGGAAAGCGTGGCTGGGGACAGCTGACATCCAACCTGCTGCTCATTGGCATGGAAGGTAAGAAATCTTTCAGAAAGCAGCATAGCTTAGAGTCGTACAAACCTGATTTCAAGGCCTGTCTTCACCAGTCATTTCCTTTATGACTTTGAACGAGTCACTTAACTTTCTTAAACTTCAGTCTTCTTACCTGTAAAAGGAACATGATAATATTTTATAAATAACTCTAAAGATTCAATGAGATGATGTATGTTAAGCAAGTAAGCTTGTTTCATGCACTGGAAAAAGAAAATGAGTTCTTTTCCCTTCCTCAGTTGCTTCACGAGTGTGTACATTCAGATATTAGGGATCTTCCTGAAAAGGTTGCTGTTCTCTATTTGATCTGTCTATATTCAGAAGATTTTTATCCCAGTAGAAGAGGCAAGCTTATTTTTTCAATATAAATTGAACCTTATCTTTTGAATGTTAATATATTTATGGAACTAAATTCAAACGTATAAACAGGTGTGTAATGATAAATTTCTATTCCACTCCTGTTTCCCAGCCTCTTGTGTTGCTCCCTGGAGACATCTGCATGTTATTAGTTGCTTGTGTATCCTGCTAGCTGATTTTATGCATACACAAGCAAATATGTGAATACGTTCTTTTATTTTCTTACTCATTTGAATAAAAGGAGAAGCCTTTGAACTCCAGTCAGAAGAAGGAGAGCTGCTTACTGGCTGGGGTCGTTGTCTCATTCTTATTTTTATTTCTGGCACTAGCTGAAGGCCAGGCCCATAGTAGGTATTTAGTAAATGGTGAATAATTTGTATTGAACAAGGAAGTAATTATTTGTTGTCCTTCACCACTGGGCTCTGAAGTCTCTTCTCCTCCTTTGATTGTCCTTTCTTCAGTTTTGGATTCTTTGCTGCCAGTATTAATAAAGATTTCTAGCATTGCAGCTTATGGATTGTATCCTTAACCTGCCCCTTTGAAAGCAACTCTTGACTGACCTGGCAGGAGCCAGTTGTAGTTTACTTAACTAGGAGTTTTGCTGCTGCCTTCTTGTCCTTTGGTAGAGTCCACAGAAGCGGATCCCTCAGGTAGAGATGAGAGAACAAATCTTTGACGATGCACATGAACTCTCAGCATGTCAGAGGGCGACTGTCTTGGCCCACCCAGGCTGACCTGGGGAGTGTTTTCTAACCTTCATGCTCTGCAGAGGACCCCTCAGCTCCCAAGGATTGTGCAAAGAATAAACAACAGATGAGGTCCCAGTTGCAAAAGAGTAGATGGAGCATATATACACTAAGGCAGAAGTAATTCAAGGTGGCATTTTATTTTATTTTATTTTATTATTTTTTATTTTTATTTTTTGAGAGAGAGAGAGAGAGAGAGAGAGAGCGAGCGCACAAGTGAAGGAGGAACAGAGAGAGAGGGAGACACAGAATCTGAAACAGGCTCCAGGCTCTGAGCTGTCAGCGCAGATTCCGATGTGGGGCTCAAACCCAAAAAATGTGAGATAGTGACCTGAGCTGAAGTTGGACACTCAACCAACTGAGCCACCCAGTGCCACAAGTTGGCATTTAAAATTATTAGCCTTAGGGGCGCCTGGGTGGCTCAGTCGGTTGAGCGTCTGACTTCGGCTCAGGTCATGATCTCACAGTTTGTGGGTTCGAACCCCGCAGCAGGCTCTGTGCTGACTGCTTGCTCAGAGCCTGGAGCCTGTTTCAGATTCTGTGTCTCCTCTCTGTTTCTCCTCTCCGTCCCTCCCCTGCTCACACTTTGTCTCACTCTGTTTCTCCAAAGTAAGTATAAAAAATAAAATAAAATAAAATAAAGTTATTAGCCTTGTAACAATTACACAACACTCTTCAGGAATCCGATATACTCTCCCGATTCCTTTATGAGAATTAACCGCCCCACTGTTGCTCTAAGAAGTGTTGCATCCCGTAGGTGTGTTGAAGTGGGAGCAAAGATTGAGAATCTTTGAGATCCAGAAGAGCTACTCCAGGCAAATACATACTCATACAACTTGGAATGACCGGTTAATCCCATCAAAGAAGTTATGTGTGTGTTGTTGATGCCAGTCATTTCGGTTGTTTCTAACTCTTGAATTAGAATTCGGTTGTTTGCTACTCTTGAATTCTTACCATAGTCAAGAAAGGTACTAGTATGCACAGTATATTACTTTGCCAGACTTGTGAGTATTATCTTGATGCGCTGCTGCTTCTAGTAAGGACAGAAGCATCATTTATGAAAGTTTGCTTTGCTCCAATTTATGGTGAACTCTTAGCCAGTGATGGTTTCTAAACAACTTACTACCCACTGAAAGTGCAACACCTAATTTGCTGAGAGTTGTAATTGCAGTCTCCCTGATTCTGCTTGAAATTTTGATTGGGAACCCTTAGCTGAGAGGGCAGACTGGGTTTCTCCAGCATTGGGCCTTGTGTTTCAGCCTATGCAGTAGAGCCAATGCTTTGAATAAGACCTGTCTTTCCTCCCACAGGAAATGTGACACCTGCTCACTATGATGAGCAGCAGAACTTCTTTGCCCAGATAAAAGGCTACAAGCGATGCATTTTATTCCCTCCGGATCAGTTTGAATGCCTGTACCCATATCCTGTTCATCACCCATGTGACAGACAGAGCCAGGTGAGCTTGTGTGGTCTGAGGAGGGTATAGGACTCCTTTGGGATACAAGGTTGGCATGTTTTTCCCCTTCCCCATGGATAAACTCAGGATAATTTTACAGTATAGTTCACATCATCCAGGCCCCTGTGGTGATCCCAAATGTATATAAGGATAAACAGTCCTGTTGCAATTCTGGAGGGCAAACTCCATCACTGATGCTGTGGACTCTGGTTACCCTGTTTGAATGTGTATGTCTCCACTGGGTTTAATAATTGTTTTCTGTTGTCGTGGATGCTTGTTCTTTTTGATAAGGAGAAGGGTGAATAGAATTGAGATATATCACTTACTGTCTTTCCTGCATCTAAAAGAAGTATATGGTTGATTTTATGGCCAACCAGAGAGGTCCTCTCCTTTCTTGAGAAAACTGCCTAGCCACTTAATGTAGGAGTTTTTGCTGGCTAGAACGTGTGTGTGGGAGAAAGTTTCAGAAAGTCTGGTTGAAGGATGCATCCTTAATTCCTCATATTGGCAGGCCATGAGTAGGTTTTCTGACTTGCAAACTGTGGTGATTGGCTTCTGATCTCAGGAGCACTGAGGCCCAGGATTCTTTATCACTTAATCTTTGAGCATGGCCTGTCATAACATTGTTTTTTGAGAGAGAGAGAGAGAATGTGTTTAATGTTTGTATGATATCTTCCGTCAGGTATGAATTCTAAACACATCTTTTTTCTTAAAGCCATCTTTTTTTTTTTTTTTTTTTTTGACTACCAAACTAGTACATCATAGTTAATAATAAAGATTCGGTGATTGACTGATTTTTTTTTTTTTTCTTTCTCTTGAACCTCTCAGGTGGACTTTGACAATCCTGACTACGAGAGGTTCCCCAATTTCCAGAACGTGGTTGGTTATGAAACAGTGGTTGGCCCTGGTGATGTTCTTTACATCCCAATGTACTGGTGAGGAGGGGGCTAGGACTGGGGGCTTCTTGGGAGCTTTCTTTCCCATTCCCTGGAAAACTGTATCTTGTCCCTTCTGAGTTGTGGCAGGATTGGTCTTCTTTGATCTACAGGAAGGTTGGCATATCCAGATGTGAGCGTACTGAACATGGAGGAAATGACAACCCTCCCTGTCTCTAGGACAAGATGACAATTCCTCAGGTCAAAAGAGATCCCAGAGGCTTGAGGCTGGAGAAACTGTTCTTGGCTCTTTTGTATTTGGAGACTGAACACCACTGCCTCTGGTCCCGGGTGTGTTTCACAGAATAAGTGTAACGATAACGTCCTTGTTATTTGCCCTAGCTGGAATTTACCACTTTTTTCCATTCCTCTCTCTAAAGAATATTGGTGGCAAACAGGAGCATGTTTATTTTCTTGCAGGTGGCATCACATAGAGTCATTACTAAATGGGGGGATTACCATCACTGTGAACTTCTGGTATAAGGTGAATATGGGTTTTTTCCCCCTAGATGGGATTGGGGTGAGGTAGGTGTAATAAATGATTTGGGGGCAGGGTGGGGAGGTTCGCTATCTCTGCAAGTGACTCCCAGGTCTTTGGGGAGATGAAGAGGGATGGGATTGAACTGGGCTTCTTAAAAGGGAAGAAGCTTCTAGAACGGTGGGTTACACTGAAGCCTGCTGCTAAAGGCATTTCCTGAGCTGCTGCTTCCTTTGCAGGGGGCCCCCACCCCTAAGAGAATTGAATATCCTCTCAAAGCCCATCAGAAAGTGGCCATAATGAGAAACATTGAGAAGATGCTTGGAGAGGCCTTGGGGAACCCACAAGAGGTATGTGGCTGCCCCAAGGTGGCACTCCTGTGGCCCAGTGGGCAGAGTGACCAAGAAAAGTCAGGATTGGTGTCACGTTCTCCATAGCTCCTCTGTTTCAGTGTCTGGTGTCCTTTCTCTCCATAGAGGTTATGGGTGTGTTCAGAAAATCTTTGTTTTCTGGTGAGAGCTGGGCTTGACTGGTGGATCAATTATAATCTGTTCCATGCTAGTGGTAATGTTCCCCGTGGGGCTTGTGTGCCAGCTGGGGACCCCTGAGGGGATTCTTCTGGAACGGAAAGCGAGCAGTAAAGCATCTCCTCACATTCTCCCAGCTGTGCCAAGGCTGCTCTAGGTAATGTTGAGACCTGCTTCCCACACAGGTGTGCCAGTGGCCCATTGGGTACCCAGGGGAGGTATTTGTAATGCTCTTGCCTTCTTCCTGTGGATAGCCTCAGCATGCAGAGGACCTGTGGGATTGGGAGGTGGCACCAGCCCCAATTGCAGGTGACCGTTTCAGGATACAGAGGCATTTAACCTTCTTAAATCATATTTAAGAAACATGCAGGCACTCTTGGGTGGCTCCTCTGACCTGTTAGTTTGGTGCTGCTTATAAGGTATTGTGAGAGGGAAAGTATTACAAGATGGACCCAGAGGAGGGGACCATGTCCTGGAATATTTTCCAGGAAGAGAGTAGGTTAGAGGGTTTTAAAGATTGAAAGCCTTGTCCCTGCCCTTGGCTGGACATCGAATGCCTCCAGACACACCACGTCTGGTTCCAGGGCCAGGGGACAGGCAGTTCTGACTGGCTCCTCATGTCTCTTCACAGGTGGGGCCCTTGTTGAACACAATGATCAAGGGTCGATACAACTAGCCTGCCAGGAGTCGAGGCCTCCTGCCAGGTGACTGCTAGCCCGTCCACACCGCTTCATTGATGAGGACAGGAGACTCCAGGCGCTAGTATTGCACGCTGCACTTAATGGACTGGACTCTTGCCATGGCCCTGGAGGCAGGTGTTTGGGGCAAGGCAGGGTGGTTGGCACTCCACTCCCATTTGGAGGGACTTCTTGCCCTTGCCTCTGTGCCCCAGCATCTTCCCTCTCTGCCCCCTAAGGTCCTGCATTCAGTGTGTGGAGTCCCAGCTTCTGGTTGTCATCACATCTGTGTGTGTCAGTCTGTCACCCTCAGGATGTGTGTGCGTGTGTGTGCATGCACACGCATGTATGTATCTGTTTCTTGCTTTCTCCTGGGTCAGGATGGCGCTGCTGGCTCTCAGCCCTGTCTCCTGCAACCTCAGTGCCTCAGCCTGAGAGAGAGGAGATGGTCTTGGACGCCCACCACACCTGGGCTGCAGGGCCAGAGCTCTCCTGACCATCGGGTCAGTCTGCCTCCTTCCAGTTTTCGCAGAGTCAGGCTCTAGGCTGGGTGGGAATGGCCACCGGGACTCTTCGTGGGGAAAGTGAGAGGGAGGTTTGCCTCTATGAGCCTAGGTAGGCTTCCTGTGAGAGAATTAGACAAGGTTCTGACTCGGACCTTTAAGCTCAAGCCATACATAGAAAACAGCCTTGGGATATGAGAACCAAGGATTATGTATAAGTTCCAAATTGCAGACACATACAGCTTCTCTCTTTCAGCACCAGCTCTTGGCTCCCTGTGCTGAGTACCAAGGGAGTCCTCCTGTAGTGGCTTCTCTAGGTTCTAGGGGTATAAGCCTCTGTGGATGTGTGTGTGGTGTGTGTGTGCATGCGTGTGTGTGTCCACACTGGCCTGCCTCTCTGCTTACCAGGTTTCTCCACTGCTTAACCTTGTCCAGTGGGACAGACAGTGTGAGCCCCAGGGAAGTACCGCCTGACCTAGCCTAAAGCTTTTACACTTAGTTTTAGCCATTGGACACTCTTCGGGTCTCATTGCAAACTGCCTGAGGCTGACTGGCTAGAGCGTCCAGGCCCTGTGACCCTCATTCCCCAGGCCACATCCTCTTCTGCAGTCCTTCCTGGCTGAGTAGATGAAATGGGGTCAAGCTTAGGCAGCTAACTTGCCACTGTCATCCACCTCAGGGCAAGGACAAAAATGTAGCCTTGCCTCTTAAAGCCAGCGCCTCTGCCAGACCCCACTGTAATGTTCCACAAACACTCTTGAAAGTCAGGGCAACCGATGGAGCACAGAAGTGGAATTTTTTTTTTTTTCCTGTTCATTGTTACTTGTGGGAACCCGTGTCAGGGCCGCAGCTTATAGCTGGGCACTGCACCACTTGAAGGGCCATCAGTCACATGACTCAGTGGAACTGGGGCCCCTGCAATTGGGCAGTGTGGTGGCCCTGTGTCTTCTCACCTCCAGTCCCATCTCCATGCCCCTTCTTCCTGGAAGGAAAGAGGAGCTGGAGTTGGAAAACTGATTTTATCCACCCCCCCCCCCCCTTTTTTTTTTTTTTGGCCAAAGGTTTACTTTCAGTGTCTGAGCTGTGGCTCTAAGTCCTGAAGCTCAGTTTACAGTTACAGCGCACTGATGGACTGAGAGGGTGTGTGTATGTGTGTGTGCATCTGTGTATGTATTTTGGGGAGGGGCGTCTATTTGTAGTGCCCCATTCTGGGGTTCTCTGATGCAGTGTGGGTGTGCAAACACGGTACCTTCTCAAGTGTAGTTCTTTCAAATATAGCCAATGCTGGAAAATATGATTGCAGTGATCTCCATCCCTCTATCTCTTTTGGGAAAGAGGAGCGCAGCAAAGAAAATAAGGCAGACAGATGATAAACTTGACCACAGTCAAACTTTGAAAGATTATTTTCATTCTCCTTAGCAGGTCTGCTGCATTCCTGGCTCAGCCCTCAAAGATGAGGGTGACGTACGGCAGGAGGCATGTGCCACTCAGCTGGTCCTTGCTGGGTGCTGTGCTGACACAGGTCTGACCTAAGGCTACCAAGGGGGAGGATCCTTTATAGGATTGGTCCTGATCCATGGATAATATAATAGTGACCCTGATAGTTAGACACCTGCCTAGTGCTCTTATCTTGTTCCTCACTATCCTGCAAGGTGGGTATTCTCATTTCACAGCTAAAGAGATGGGTTCAGAGCAGTTTCAGTGATTAATGGCAGTAAGGATTTAAACCTAGTGCTATTTGGCTGCAAACCCCCTGCTCCCTTTCCACCAAATTGTTGGTTCTCCTACCTTTCCTCCTCCTCTACACTACAAGCCATCCTCGGATCTCACCCCGCTGTGCAGTGCCCAAGAGGATGCATGAGATACAGCTCAGGGTAAAAGCTCTTCTGGGCTCCAGCTAAAGACCTCTTGGGAAAACTACTGGGAAGCCCTGTTCTGAGTGCAGAGTGCTGGGAGGAGCTGTGGGGAAATGGAATTCTAGACCCTAGTGCATTATTTGTGTGTCCTTGAATGGGCCCCATAATTTCTCCCAGCACACGTCTGCACCTATGAGATTGAAGATTCAGTTCTAGATAATAACTAAGAACATTGATTCATGTTCTGCTGCTTCCCTTTCCCCCAAGGAAGAGATCTAGGCTCCTTCCCTCACTTACCTAGATTAGGGCTGTTCGGGCTCAAATTCTACTTGCAGCTGAGGAAACTTACTGGCTCTGTTGCTTACTCCTGTGCTGGCCAGCAGTGTAGAGGCAGACACCAAGGGAAGGTAGGCCTTTGGGCCTGAATGGAGGTCAGCCATATTGCAGGCTCCCATTTTTATACCAGCAGGTACACAGGAAACTACTCTTTTGTGAAGTCAAATATTTGTTGGGGGGTTGGAGTTCGGGGGAGGGAGGGGGGGCTGTTCTGGGCATCAGTTGAGCAGATGCCCAGGATGCCTGGGGGAGACCAGCTTCCCGTACAAATCAGAGCTCTAAATTACAAGGTTTTTACCAACGCGAACAGTTGGGGGAAGTCGTCTGCTCTCATTTGCGTAATGGTTTCTGTCACTGGTGATTAGACACAGGATGAAGGAAAAGAAATTTGACAATTAGGAATGAGCGATCATTAATCTGAATCTGTTAGGAGACAGAGAGGGGAAGGATCCTTATCGGTGGGCCAGCCCAGTGTGGGGAGGCCCTCCCTCTGCCCCCACCAGAGACTCTTGGGCCACATACCCTTTCCTTGTTTCCACAAGCCGACTGAGCTGATATTTCTTGACAGGCTAGGTGGGCCCAGTCCCCAGCCTGAGGTGGATACAGGAATGGACACGTATAGGCACGAGCCATCAGAGAGAGAGAGATGGGTGTCAATTGCAAGTGACAGGGCAAAGGATAATGACAGAATAGTTGTGACATGCTTGCTGTTTGTGGAAAAATTTTTTAATTCAACACCCCAGATACCCTTCTTGTGACAAGTATTTGTTATATTCTAACACTACAGGGTGTGGAGAAAACCTAGTTTTTATCCTGTAGGAGCTTCTACTTAGTTGGAGGGGAAACCACATGAAACAACTAGCGGTTATGAAGCCATGAATCGTGCGCCCTGTGAGGACAAGATGAGAGATTGTTGAGAGATGAGGAAGATCAGTAGAGAGCAAACCTCTGGGCTCCCCAAGGAGTAATGTTGATTCTTCCCAGTCAGTTCAGCCGTAGTAGTTGCATGGAGGGCACTGAGGCCCCACCCAGATACGTGAACAGGTAATGAGATCACCTCCAGTGGGCTGAGTTGTAAGGTGTGGAGATTCCCAACCTGGATCTTCCCAGGTCTCTGTGGTACCTGTGTTCATTCTTCCTCTGTCTTCAAACTTCAGGGACTGTATTAATTTGCACTAGTTGGTATTTGTTCCTCAGTTTTGTGACTTGTATGTGGTGGGTTCCTTAGATTAGAAGCTCCCTCATAGATTGGGGAAAAGGGTGGTTCCTTGTCTCCTGTCAGAATGTGAACTTCACAGACAGGACTGTTTCTCTTCCTCGATAAGTTCCCTACCTCTGTGGCTTCTACCCTTCCAGATCGGATGCAGAGTTTAGTAGGGCTGCAGGGAATGGCCCTCAGTGACTAGTTTTACGCAAATAGGATGGATGCCGGGGTGCACTGAGAAGTGGCTCATGGGGTTCCAGGGGCCCTGGCCTTTCAAGCCTGTTCTTGTCCTTCCCTGGGACCTTCGGTGCTCATTCTCCAGTCCCTGCTGACTTCTCTGGTGTCCTCTCAAGCTTCCTGCATTGAAGAGATGTTCCAGTTTCCCTTTTCAGGGCTCCTCCAGTTTCTCCTACTCAGCCTCCCTCTGTCCAGTCTCCACCAAGAGCCTTTTTCCTGAACGGGCGTTGCCCTCTCTTCAAAAGCCACGTCCATGGCTGCAAGTGTTGGGATAGAGTTTCTCTAGGATCCCTCTCCCTGGGATCAGCCCTGAGCATGTTTGAGTCATCTTCTCTTCTGACCTGCAGTTAGTCTGTTTGTTCTGTGCCTACACTGCCCACGTAGCATTCCTTTGTTTGCTCTGTATAGCCTGTTTAGCTTTTCTAACTCTGGTGGCTCTTCTGCTAGTCTTCAGCCGTCTGTTTAATCCTCACAGGTCTTGGGGTCCTTAGTGGAGACTGAGCACTTTTGGTGCGTTTTTAGGGGACGAGGCCGTAGACACTAGCAACTGTGAGGCCTGAGGATCTATGGCCAGTGGTGCCTCCAAAGATGGGTGAGGGGAGGGTACCCAGAGTCTTGGATAACGGAGAATCATGAGGAGGGATTGGGTGGGAGAATCCCCAGGAGTGGGGCCAGGCCTGGCAAGCCAGGGTGGAAGAAGCAGAGTTTTGTGTTTCCATCTGAATGCATCTGTGTGCCTTACGGTCCAGCAAGCAGTTCAGGGATTGTGGTCATCTTGTGGATGTCTCCTGGTCTGTGGTGTCTTTGGCGATGCTCTGAGTCACCAAGTTTGGCTGATCTCCGCATTTCAGCGCTTGCTGGGACGGAAATAGCATGTTGAGTAATTTTGTGTCTGGAGCGAAGGTCTTAGATGAGACAAGCCACGGAAGCTGGGATAGCAGGTGAGGGACCAGTGGTCAGCTTACCCAGATTGTCTTTCCACTCCTCCAAGTGTTTAGGCACAAAAACTGATTAAAGAAGTGAAAAAAACTAGGCCTTGCCTTCTTTCCCACCCGAAGTCTGGGTTTTAGGTAGTATTTTGGGAAGGGGCATGTGTCTTTACCTTCCAATAGAAGCAACCTAGCATAGTGTTTTAAAGCATGGATTTTGGAGTCAGATGTGTTTGGTTCTGGTTCAGATTTCTAGCTTTGCCACTTATCAGCCAGGTTTGACCTTGTTGATTGACTTTACCTCTCTGAGCCTCAGTTTCCTCAATTACAATAATATGTGTGGGGGGCGAGGGGAAGTGTTGAAAATATCTACCTCAGGGTTGTTGGATTAACTGAAACGATGTTTGTAAAGCTTTAGCACGTACCTGGCAAGCACTTAATAAATGGCTGTGGTGGTGGTGGTTACGTTTATTATGTGACTTATTCAGAAACTTTATTTCAGTGATTTGTGAGCAGATTTCCAGTGATTTTTTTTTTCCTCTCTCAAGAAAACCATAGGAAAGAACAAGGAACATGCCCTGGAGACACCCACATCGAGTCGCAGGCAGACAGAAGGGCTTTGGTACCCAAACCTGTCCTAGAAGGAGGGAAACAGGGAAATGCCTGATGCCTTCTGTCTAGACAGCCAGACTTTACCACTCTCAACACCAGCCCAAGGCCAGGGTGAGAAGTCATCAGGTATGAGCTCTCCTTACGCTATGTGAGGAGTGAGGGCATCTGAAAGAGTTTCCATCACCCCTGTAGAAGCTCTTGCCAGTTTCCTACTGTGAGACACCAAGGCAGTCAAGTCTGACCTCCTTGGTTCAGTTTTATTTCATGCCCTGCACTGTATTTAAATTATATGTGTATTAAGATAGCTCTGGGGTAGAGTGGCTTTTAGAAGAGAATCCAGAAAAATATCAGACTAGAATCTTAACAGCTACCATTTGTGGAGTGCCCTGGAGCATTTCTGTTCCAGACCCGGTGCTAGTTTGTGCCTGTGTGCTCTCAGTTCAGTGGGGGCACCAACCAGGCAGTTAACATTACAGATGTGCAAAGGAGAAGCTAGGTGTTCACAGCAGGCTTCCTGCAGGAAGTAACATAGGCTAAGCCGATATCTAGAAGTTAACCAGAGGTTGGGGAGTAGCAAAAGGCATACCTTTCTTCTCTGGCTTCTCTCCCAGTTCCCAAACAAACCCTCTGCTCCTCCATGTTTAAGGGTTCTGTTAATAACACCTAGAAAGGAGCCAGGTGATGGACCCTAAAAGAAGAAACCCTTTGGTTAGCCACAGAAATCTTTGGAAATTATTTTGGTGGCTGGTCCAAGTTTGTCCTGGAGTACAGATGGATTGGACTTGCTCCCTTGTAACCTTTCCACTGTCCTCTTTCTCAGAAATCTGTCTGCATTCTGGCCTCTGGAGCCACTCTGCCACGCTACTTGGAAGAGATGCTGGATACTCAGAAGTCAGCCCGAGGTATATTCTGGCTGCCTGGAATTCTCAGCTTCTTCCACACTGACATCCTCCTGATTTCTTAGGTTTTGTCTCCCACTATGAGCCGCTCCCTTCCTCCCCACTATGAGCTGAGCCTCTCTGTAGTGCCCCCTCTGTAGCCACACACAACCTCTTGCCTCTAACCTTGGTCCCCAGCCCCATGGGTGAAGAAGACCCCTCTCTAGCTTGTGCCAAGTCATTCCTGGACTATAGGCCATTCTGTAGTCGCTTTGCATTCACCTCTTCACTTCTAGATTTCTTTGGCTCCGGGCCCTGAAAGCCTTCTCTTTGGTCCTTAAGGGCAGCTCTACTCCTTAACCCAAAATGTAAGCTATATCTGGGCTAGGTTTTTATTACCTCTCCAATATAAAGTGTATAATGCAACATAGGGTAGTGATTGAGAATGAGGGCTCTGCATACCTGACTTTGAATCCTAGATCTGTCATTCTATATGACCTTGGGCAAAATGACAGACTGCTTGTAATTCCTTTATATATATGGGGATAACTACTACGTTGTCAAGGCTGTATGAAATACGGTTTGTAAAGAAAGGCTTAGCAGAGTGACTATTTGATAGCAAGCCTCAGCCCTTCTGTCTTTCAAAGGCTTCACCTCTTCCTCATCTAGCTTTCCAACAGGTCCTGCTTCCAGTCTCAGGGTAAGTCTAGTTGTCAACTCATGAGCAGAGCAGAGATACGAACTTTCCTGCTTATGTTATGAGTCCCTGCCCCTTCTCGGTGACCTGATTCACAGGACCCTATCACACCACCATCACTGGGAAATGGTCTTCCAGAATCTCTCTTCTATAATATTAAAACAATGGCAGTGACAGTAGAAAACGTCAGAACTGCTGCCAAGGGGTAAGAGGCACTGAAGGTGTGTGCAAGCTGGAGGCATAACAGGCAGGGACTTTGAGGCAAGGAGATTGGTGCAGAGGCCACCATACTAGTTGAAAGGCAGCAGGACCATGGACTTTAAGGTTCCCTCTAAGTTTTCAAATAGCTTTTGACAGTGGTGTTTGAGCAACATCCTACCCACTTTATAGTCAGGGTGGTCCTTGATCTCACAAGGGTTTGTGTGATGTCTTAATAAGAATAGAGGCATTAGATGTGCCTCCCGGGTTTGAAATCCCTATTTGCTGCTTCCCGCTTCCATCCTTAGCTGAGTTGAGGGTTCTTGGTCTTGGCTGCTTCACCTGTGAGGGCTGGGAAATAGCACGTGGCTTGCAGTATTGTTGCACGAGTACGTGGGAATGTTGTAAAAATACCCAGTTCAGTGTGGGCACTTAGGAAGTGGTTTATTATGAAGACCCGAGTGTCTTTGAACAGTGTTCAGTTAGTATTTGGAGAGAAGGAAACTGCTGGCAGCAGGGCCTTTTGGATCCTACTGACTCAGGATACCACGCCTGAAGCAGAATCTCACAGGAGATGGCTTGGTGGAAGAGCAAATGGAGAAGATCATAAAGCTTTGGAAGAGCCTGAATGTCTGTGAGAGGAAGGGCTGGGGACAAAGGTGGTTTTGCCAGGATGGGGTCTTGGGGAACAGAAGCAGAGACCTAAGCTCTAGTTTACCACCTAATTCCCAGAAGGAGAGAGGAAATGGGACAGGAGAGTATCTGTGGAGGACACTGGCTGAGTGAAAAGAAAACAAGATTCAAGGGCAGTGAACCTACATGTAGATGTACTTTTCACAGGCTGGTTGACTTTGGGCACGTTTGTGTCTATGCTTCAGTCTTCATATTTAAAATTGGCTAATACTGCTACTACCTTGCTTACAGTATAGATGGGACAGTTTACATGAAAATGCCGTCTAAACAGAGTACTATGTGTTTGTTGTTGGGTGGTTGTTAGGGTGAGGGTCTAGGAGAACGTTTCCAGAATGGATGAGTTACAGAATTCCAACAGTTCACAGATTAGAGCCTCCCACGTTTTCAGGAGGAAGTAGTAAAGCAGCGTTTCCCACCAGTACACTGTTCTTTCATCCTGCCAATATTTGACTAGGAAGGATTTTGATTAAAGAAGAAAAAGCAGTGTGGTGAGAAAGGGCAGTTTTGGAGTTGGCATGGACTCAGTTTGAATCTTGGTTTTACCATTCCCAGCATTGAGATGGTCAGATAACGTACCATCTCTGAGTTTTGGTTTCTTAACAGGCCTCTTCATGTTGGGAATGAATGGGCTGCCTCACTGCCTAGTGCCTATCTAGTAAGTGCCCAGTAAATGTTTGTTCCCTTTCTTTCACTTCTTTTCCCCTTAGACAAGAAAGCTTCAGTTTACCCAGCATAAAAGGGTCTCAGTTATCCATACCTTAATAGGAACAAGTAATACCAGATTTCTAGGGTGAGGTCAGTTGCCCTTTAAGGCAAGAAAAAGGCAAGGGAAGAATTGTGGAGAAGGGGGCACAATCCCACAGTGTTGGGGGTGCAGTACAGGGACTGTCGTTATTGAGTTGGTACAGGGGTGGGTGAACAAAGGGTGACGTTGAGAGATGAGAATTTCAAGAAAGAAGGTGGGTGCTGGGGCGCTTGGTTGGCTCAGTCGGTTAAGTGTCTGACTTCCGCTCAGGTCATGATCTTGCAGTTTGTGAGTTCGATCCCCGCATCACGCTCTGTGCTGATAGCTGGGAGCCTGGAGCCTTCTTCGGATTCTGTGTCTCCCTCTCTTTCTGCCCCTCCCTGCTCACACTCTATCTCTCCCTCAAAATAAATATTAAAACATATTAAAAAAAAAAAAAAAAAGGTGGGTGCTGACTGCTAGAGGGAAAGCCATTCGAGCAGAGGCTGTATGGAGTGGAGGACAGAGTGAACTAAGGGTGAGAAGACCAGAGTTCTGCCAGGAGAACCTTAGGAATAGTGACTAAAAGTCAAAGTTATGAAGATGTCTTGCCTTCAACCAGCTATCATTTTAATACCTGTAAGAGTTGTGGTCCTCTCAGAAAGGAAGAATATAAAAAGAAAGCAGTTATCCTCAAGATGGAAAGACATGTTGTTGTTTTTTAAGTAATCTTTATGACCAACGTGGGGCTTGAACTCACAACCCTGAGATCAAGAGTCACATGCTCTACTGAGTGAACCAGCCAGCTGCCTCAAGATGGAAAGACTTCTAGATGTTTTTAGAGCCAAGGATATGCATTACCCCAACCAGGGTATATGGTAGCCCAGTTGGGGTTCTGGTCTTCTATGAGAAAATGCAGTTAGGTACTGAAGAGCATAGAACTCAGGGATGACTTGAGTGGCCACCTCTTTAAATAATGGAGGTCCTTTGATAGGGCTTTCCAGAGGCTACAAGTAGGACTTCCTGGGTCCCATCTTACAATTCAGTCACTGGTCCAACCAGAGTTTCTGGTTTACACCTTCAGCCATCTGAGAAGGTGACCTCAAAACTATATGGGGCAGCATCAGTTGCCTCTTTGATAGGTAGGCACACGTCTTTTAGCACTGGAGGACTTAGAATGAAGGATAGTAGTGTTTAATTAAGAACATCAAAGCCACAGCATTACTACATTTGCTTTTAAGGAATCTATACTTTTTTTTTTTTTTAAGTTTATTTATTTTGAGAAAGAGCAGGCCAGCAGGGGAGGGGCAAAGAGAGTGGGAGAGAAAGAATCACAAGCAGCCTCCGAGCATTTGGCACAGAGCCTGTCGCAGGGCTCCATCTCACAAACGCAAGATTGTGACCTGAGCCGAAATCCATAGTCAGACGCTTAATGACTGAGCTACAGAGGTGCCCCTGTGCCATTTGTATTAAAGAGTGTTGAGTAATTTATTTAGGCTTGAATCTTATGTTGAAATCTTGCTAAGTTTCTATATAGTTTTGGAACATTTTAAATGATTTAAGATTTGCTATATTTATAAACTTAATTTATTGGAGACATAATAAGTACTTGGGAAGGTTTATTTCAGTCAGATAAATGAAGTACTTGAGGAAATCAAATACATTAACCTTCCATTAAACCAAACTCCTTTGTCTTATAAGCAGAACTAAGGTTTATGTAACTCTGAAATTTGAATATACCTTTTAAAACTAATATCTTAAAACTAATATTCTCTACACAAAAGTCACCCATATGGATATCAGGAAACTCAGGGAATGTAGTATTACCACAAAGCCAAGTCTTTAGCCTCTCCAAGCAGCAGTTAATATGGCCAACATGGGTCAAATCAGAAATACAGACATGTTTTTTTAAAGTTTTTTTAATTAGCATTTAAAATCAATTTCCATCTAAAAAGCCAGATTTTGGCCTGTCTGGAAAATCAAAAGATCTGACAATAAAATTTATAG
This sequence comes from Prionailurus bengalensis, assembly GCF_016509475.1. Classification (NCBI taxonomy): domain Eukaryota; kingdom Metazoa; phylum Chordata; class Mammalia; order Carnivora; family Felidae; genus Prionailurus; species Prionailurus bengalensis. The sequence continues at coordinate 58,790,000 of NC_057351.1, forward strand.
GACAATTGGCTGGAGCCGAGTAGCCACCACTCTTTTGGGGGTGTTCCTTCCAGTTTGCTATAGTCACCGTGTCTCTGGTTTGTCTGGTTTATCCCTAGTTTGTCTCATTTCTGTGACCTGTCTGGCCCCATAGATTTTTAAGCGTGTGACCCCTGAACTAGAGGTTCTGAGGTTTCCAACATCTGGTTCATAGCCTTGGGTAAGGGCTCAGGAAAAGTGCAGGCCCCAACCTCCTCTCTGTTCTTGTCTGCACTCCAGCTAGGCTGTCTTCCCACCTGGATTGGTCCCAGGACGGGATTCAGCCCCTCTAGGAAATATGTGAGAAATTTCCAGGCTCAGACTTCCCTGTTTTGCTGCTCTTTTCTATGACCAGACCAGTTCCAGGTCTTTTCTTGCCCAGATGTTTTGCCTAGGCACTTAAATCATGTCTCAGTTCTTGTGAATTTCCTGATCACCTTTATAATTTGACCACAGCCTCACTTTGGTTTGGTGAGTGAGGGTTCCTCCCCCCCCCCCGCCGCCCGGGTTCTCTGCTTTAGATTATACCTGCTCTCTCTAGCCTGAGGTATGGAAGATTACTGACAGTTCAGGAGACATGAGAGGTGAGTTTTGGATTTTCAAGAGAAAGAGGCAGAGGCCAACCATAGTTTAGGGAGGCAACTAGTAGCTTTTTAGAGGAGGGAGGCTACTGCATATTATGTGAAGGCAGAAGAGAAGACAGGAGAGAACTTAGGTGTGAGGATAGGGTCTCAGAAGGCACAGGGTGATAAGATAGGAAATGGCAATAGTTGCTTAAACTCAGGGAGATCCTGAAGCTCAGAAATATCTGCAGAGACAAGAGATACAGGAGGGAGCACCACTGGGGGCCTGTAATCTCCTAATGTTACAATTAAATAAATAGCACTATATACTTTGGAAAGAGGGCATAGCCATGATATTGGGGTCACAGCCTGGGGCAAGAGAAATTTCCACCAATGCAGCTGATAGCCTCTCACAGTATCTGTAGACATAGTAGAAACATCTGAACCAAATGGTCATGTTGCTTGGTGAAGAGCCGGACCCAGTGAGGGCTGATTAATGGATCCATGTCCTCCTAGGCCAGAGGGAAGTCTCCAGCAGCATGCTGTAGGGATCAGTCTGGGCCAGTGTCCTGTCTGACATTTTTATTGACAACTGACCAAGGCAGCAGGTTCATCAAGTTTGCAGGTGATAGAGCTGGGAGGGGCAGCTAATACTTTGCATGAGAGAGTCAGGATTCAAAATGATTTCAACAGGCTGGAACACTGGGCTGGAACCAACAAGATTAAATTTAACAGGGATAAATGTAGAGTCCTGCACTTAGGTTAAAACAAAATCAATGACATAAGTACTGGGCGGGGGGCGGGCCCAGCTTGACAGCAGTTCATGAAGAAAGACCTGGTTGGGGGGGGGGGGGTGGTTAGTTGACTGCAAACTCAATAGGAGTCAACCATGTGATGTGACTGCTAAAACCTCTAATACAGTCACGAATTGCATTAACCAAAAAGCAGCCAGATCAAGGAAGGCCATCACTCCACTGCTTTCTCAGATTGTCAGGCCACCTCTGGAATACTGGGTCCTCTTTTCTAAAGGAGGTCAGTGACAAATGAGAATATTTTGACAAGCAGCCAGCATGGCCGTGGGCCTGACTACTGCCGGAAACTTTCTAGAAACTCGGGTGCTGAGCTTCTGGGATGAAGAGCAGGGGTGTATAATCAGAACCCAAACAAAGATACAAAGTGTATCTTGAGCACTTCTCTGGAGGTTGGGAAAAAATCTGGGAGTCTGCTTTCCTCCCATCCTGTGGGTACCCACAGACACTGGCCTGTGAGTCTCATCACAGGCCTTTCTTAGTTGGAGGACTAAGGGTTACTTCGATGGGGTCTAGAATAGGGATCAGCATGGGAGTAAGTAGGAAATGGGGTAGTGAAGTGGGAAGGAAGCTGCACATTTGCATCTCCAGCACCTCCTTTCAACGTTCTCCCCCGGGATGTGCAGTCCCCATTTTGGTCACAACGTGGCGCCCTCGCTCCACATGGATCCTGAGCCAATGGCGAGAGCGGAGTGGGTGGCCTGGCTGCAGCTGCACCTGCACTTTCCGCACTCCCCACTATGGGGAGCCCACAGGGGGCACTCAGCTTAGTCGTGTTTGACTTGGGACTTCTGTGTGGCCAAGAAGACGACTGAGGTGAGGAAAAGCTTGCCCGTGGCACAAACGTGTGGGATCCAGATGTGGCTCCTATTACGGCCACATACTCCAACGTGAGCTACTCTGCACATGACCTCTTGTCTGCCCTGGCACGGAGCACAAGCTGCAGAGGGCTGCTTCTATGGCAGGAGGGTTCCTGGGACACTAAGGACTCCATCACAGTGGGATCAGGGGTGAACCCAAATCCCCCATAGTGACTGGCTGTGTTATTGTCACCAACTTACCTAAGCTTTATATGTCTTGGGTTCCTTAACTGAAGTAGAATAACAATGCCAAATTCATGGAGTTGTTAAGATTGAATGAGGCATCTAGGGCAATGATTCTGAACTGGTGTAGGGATCATCAGACAAGATTGTAAATGTGATTTCTGACCCCACCACCAGTCATTTAGTAGTTCTGGATGGAGCCCAGGAACCTGTTTTTCTAGCCAGTTCCCCAGGTGATTCTGATGTTCATGGTTCTCTGACCACATTTTGAGAAATTGACCTAGGACATGGAAGGTGACCTAGTTAATATGCATTAGTTCTTGGAGCCTGTAGGAGGGACAATGGGGATCATTGGTCTGGGCTCACAAGAGTACACAGGCTTGCTCTCCAGATAACTGTAGCCTTGATGGAGAAGGAAGATGGGTCTGGAGATGGGGATATGATATTAAAGCTCAAAATGGATGTTTGAGAACTGAGAAGATTGGGTATACTGAGGGCTATAGAGGAATTGGAGTGCTGGCACTAGGGCTGGGGGCCACTTGATGGGGTGTTGGTGTATTGGAGCACTGGGTGTAATGTGTTGAAGGGAATGGGGTTAGAGTGTACTGGGAGGGGAAGAAGCTGAGAGGTTGAGGTGGAGTACATTGACGTTTTCTTGGAGGACTGGAGATTGAGGTTTGTTCTATCATGATGGGGCCAAGAAGACATAATGATGGAGACTGCAATGCTCAGTGAAGCCCCGTGGGGGCAGCCATGCTTTGTGATTTGTGATGAGGCATTGAGCTCAGCCTTCTAACTTTTTTTTTTTTTTTTTTTTTTTTTTGGAGTAAGAGGGGAGGAGGATGCTCCTTAAGAGCCTCTGGGGGAACTTTCTTGCCCCCAGAGGGCATACGGGTGTGTGTGTGTGTGTGTGTGTGTGTGTGTGTGTGTGTGTGTGTAGGAGAAGGTTAGCTTATGCAATGAGATTTTCAAAAGTTCCTTTCTGGATTTCATGACTGACTTGAAAGGGGTCAGTCCCCAGGACACACTCATCTCCTCTGCCTACACACACAATAACATTTGACCTGTGTAATTTCTCTTGGGGCTCAACTCCCCAAAAGGGGGCACTCTTGTCAGCAGCTCGCGAGCATGTGGATGTCTGCCAACTGAAAACACCTTCCGGAAACTCTGAAGACCTTCCCAGAGGAACATTCTAGAAAGAATCCTCAAATTCAAATCCTTGAACACTGGAGCTGGAAGAGAACTTAGATACCATCTGATGCAGTCTCCCTCAGCTTGGTCCTGAGGGATAGACACCTGTTGCGGATACTCTGCTTTCTAAGCTTCTGGGGACCCCAGAAGCTGACGTGGGAGATGAGACTCACAGTGAAAAGGGAGACTCAGTAGAGTAGGGTTGTGGGTTCTGCCAGTAAACACCTAGGTCAGAGGGGGATGAACACCTACAAAAGAAGTTTCCCTAGAGCAGGGTGGCTAGGCTGCACTTTAAAATGGGTAGGATTTATTTTTAGTTATTTTTCTTCTATAATTTTATGAAAAAAAAAATGATTAGAGGGTGGGACATGTTCTGCCACAGAGGAGCAAAGCTACAGAGGCCTGGATCCATCTAAGGTTTGGGGGACAATAAAGAGGCCACTTGGTTAGAGGTTACTGATCACTGCTGGGCAGAGTGAGAAGGGCAGGAAGGTCTGGGTGCAGCAGGAGGTATGAGGCTGGAGGCCAGAGGAAAGGAACTGGATTGGGCTCATTGTAGGGACACTGAGGATCGAGTCTAAAGAATCAAATGAGAGTACCCAAGGAGATAGAAGAGGGCTACAGGGACAGGTGTGAACATGCCAAAGAAGCACTTCCCAGGGCATCAAAAATTTAACCAAGAGAGTAGAGGCAGACATGGGGTGATCACAGGCTTGAACTCTGAAGAGTTTGGAATAGGAGGTGGGGGTAAGGAAGGTCATTAGAGTCGGTGATTAAGAAGTCAGCAGAATGGTAGGGGCCAAAGTGAGTTGGTGGAGAAGAGATACGGGCAGCAAGGTAGACTATATAGGCTACCTTTGAAAAATACATGGAGGACTGGAGGCAGTCCATTATTTTGAAAAGCTACAGTGAAGCTTTGTTAGAGGTAGAGAAACAGATTTGTGGACAGAGGAGAAGCCGCCATTGGAGAGGAAGAGACTGGCATCACTAGAAAGACAACACTGGGAAGAACCAGTTATAGAAGGGAAAGGAAAGACATGGAAACAGCCTAAAAGGTCAAAGCCTCAGATGTGAAGAAAGGGGTGAGGTGAGGAACTCCACTTGGACCCAGGCTTTGATCTAAAAATAGTCATGATTGAGGTCAGCTTATTCAAGTAAAAGTGCCTGGGGTGGGGCTGGGCTGGAGGAACATAGAAGGTAATGGTGGAATCAAAGGAGTAGTCTAATGTCTAACATACTGCCCATTGGTGCCAGGACACAGTGGGGCTGGGCTGGGGTTTGTCTTGGGCAGGGTCTGAAGCTGTGCCTTTGGGAGCAGGATGGAGCAAGCCAGTCACAGTGTAACCATATTACAACCGTGTCAGGAGCCTAGAGGCCAGGACACCGTGAGGGCAGTGAGGGACCTTGCTAGAGGAACAGAGGGACAGCTGTCAGATCCTGACCTACGGGGGCTTGATGGAACAGCGGCAGCCATACAATGTGGGGGTCAAGGGCCTGGATTCAAATGTGAGGAGTTACTGTTACTCCTTTTAAGTGTCTGAGATGGATTCTGAGTGGAGAGAAAAATGTAAGGAGATGCATAAAGGGAGCATTGCTTTGTACTAAACACTGTTCTATATAAGTGAATTTAATCCTCACAAGCACCACCCCCCCCCATGAATTAGGTGCTGTTATTATTACCATTTCACAAATGAAGTTCAGAGAGGGAAAGTAGCTTGGCCAAGGTCACATAGCCGGTTGGTGGCAGAATTAGTATTTGAAAGATTTTTTCTGACTTGAGCGTCTATTTTCTGCTATGCCTTTTTATTAGCTGCTTACCAGGTAGGTGACCTTGGATAAGTTACTTGATTTCTCTCCTCACTTTCCACATAGAGAGTGCTACTTAAGGGGATGCCATTAATTGGTATTATTTTATTGTTGTCTTTGTCCCTTACTGCTTCTCAACAGAAACTGAAGACTTTGAGGAAAGTGAAGGAAGGTCCTGGGGCACAGGTCATTTAGAGAGGGTCAGGTAGTGGGGGAAAGGTAAAAGAATAGGATCCAGCCAGTGGTTCTCAACCAGGGACATTTTTTTTTTTAATTTTTTTTTTTTAACGTTTTATTTATTTTTGAGACAGAGAGAGACAGAGCATGAACGGGGGAGGGGCAGAGAGAGAGGGAGACACAGAATCGGAAGCAGGCTCCAGGCTCTGAGCCATCAGCCCAGAGCCCGACGCGGGGCTCGACTCACGGACCGTGAGATCGTGATTCAACCAGGGACATTTTTGTTACCAGAGTGGCCTGGAGGAGCTATTGGGTTTTGGCGTTTTGGTAGGCAGGACCCAGGAGTGTTAACAGTGGGCAGTCACACCCCACTTGAGAACATTCAGGAGAAACCCATCTGGGAAGGATGCTTTGAGGTTTAACTCAGAAGAGAAGCAGTGCCAGAGGTTGGAGCAGCTTGAGCAAGTGCCGGACGTTTGGAATGAACTTAGAGATATGTAGGGGCCTGGGAAGGATCAGACCCTGGTGGAAACAAGGCTCCCTAGAGGGGAAGGTGGAGAGGTCTGCAAAGGTAGGCTGGGGCCAAACCCCTTAAGGCCAGGCTAAGAGGTCTGGACACCGAGCCGGAGAGGTGGAGAGCTGTGTGGTTCTGGGTGAGGGGCAGGTTATATTTAGGAAGATACTCATGCAGCCAGGGAAGAGGTTAGGGAGAGTCTGGAGACTCGTTAGGGGATTGAGGCCAAACATTGGCAAGAAACAGCCATGAGCTGGACAGAGTTTGGGGTTGGAGTAAGTGGAAACACTAAGGAAACTCCCAGCATGGAGATGCATAAATGGAGAGTGGCTGGGGCTGGATCTGGCAGGCACTGATCTGGGAGGGAATTCTGGGAGAGGTGGGCTGGTTTGGGACCCACGTCTGGTGTTTGGGACATGGTGATTATGGTGGATTTAAGGTGATGATAGGGAGTCAGGAGGGAGATGTGAGGAGCCAGAGACACTATTCGAAGTCAGGACTCAAGTACAGATTTGGGAGTCAGTAATCCACATCTATTGAGGGCCGTTCCTGTGGGGTTGCTGGTTGAATTTGAAGTCCTACTTGCGGATACATTGGTCATGGGAGAGGATGTGAAGTGCTACAATCTTCAGATAGCCTGGCCCTCTCTGCGCATAAGGGAGGAAGAACTGCTGGGAGAGAGGCCAGGACACTAGGAGGCCAAGAGCTTCCTGGAGGCCTCACTAGTGCCAGGCTCCACAGAGAAAAGGCCCAGGGTCTGACTGCTTTCAGAGCAAGTGACTTCAAGACAGCAGCAGGGTGGAGGGCAGAGTCAGGCAATGGAGCCACTGAGGAAAGGGGGTGGTAGGTGAAGGTGGCTGGTGAGTTGGAGGTTTTGGAGTTCAAGAAGAGAGGGGCAGAACTGGGGTTCTGAAGGCAGGTTAAGAGGGTGTATTTGAGAGAGGCAGTGGTGAGGCTGATGGAGGGGAAGAAACCAGAAAGGAGGTTCCTCTATGACCTAAGGGGTTCCCAAGTAACTATCCTCAACTTAGGTACAAAGTAATGGATTTTTCCAGGCTCACTCCTCTGGCCTTTCTCTGCACACTCCCCAACCCCCAGTTTAGGCTATTTCCTCTGTTCTTCCTCAAGAAACACAGAAAAGAACAGGGAGCCCATGTCCCGTAACTATTCTGATTCATCTGGCTTTCCTACCCAGCCCTCCAGGCTCAGTGATTTCCTGCGCCTTCAGTCTTCCCTTCCCCAGGATACAGTTTGCTCCCATTAGGTGACCTGACCATAGAGTTTTTTCCTATTTGGAAAACCCCAACGCGTGTGGGCTTTTCAGGAAGCTTGTAGACCACCCTGCACTCTGCTCCCCCTTCCCCCATAATCTTCTGCTACTCCCATTCAGGCCAGACTTGCCCTTTATTGACGGTCAAGTTGATCACCTGTCCTTCTGGGAAGTGGTGCCCTGATCCCTCCCTCATCAGCTCTCTGGTGTCTGAGTCTGTCACCAGAGTTAGAAATCAGCACAAAATGTTGAAAACTCTCTTCTCTAGGATTCCTCCTCCAATTGGGCTCATTCAATTCTTATTGGTCTTTTCCTCTGTTGATTCTGCAGGTGGGGTTCCACTTAGGTAACTTTGCAGCATGTGCTCTGGTATCTTACTGTTTTGGAACCATTTTGCTTCTGTTGCATTGTGATATTCTAGAATGGAGCTAGAGATCACCTTGTACAGAAATTTTAAAGAATATATTTTTTAAAGCTTATTTGTTTATATTGACAGAGCAAATGGGGGAGAGGCAGAGAGAGAGGGAGAGAGAGAATTCCAATCAGACTTCACACTGTCAGTGCAGAGCCCAACACAGGGCTCGAACTCACGGACTGTGAGATCATGACCTGAGTTGAAACCAAGTCAGACACTCAACCGACTGAGCCACCCAGGCGCCCCTCAAAGAATATTTTAAACTTTAGATTCTTCAATTCTGAAAAAACATACACACAGCTAAAGGTAGAAGTGGCTTTTATCAGCAAACTTGCTCACCCTTGCCCCAGCCTTTGCCCACAGCAGCTTTGGATGCTCCTGAGAACCCCTAGAGTCCCACAGAACACATTTTGAAAGTCTGATGCCTTAATTTATAGGTGAAAAAACGGCCCAAAGAGATGAAGGGACTTGCCCAAGGTCACACAACAAGAACAAAAACTCAGGATTTTCTCAGATCCCTCCCAGTTCTAGCATTCTAGGACTTGTTAACTTCTAGCTGAGCTGTCTCTCTAGTGTTCTTTTATGTTCTGTGTTGATCATTCATTTACTTAGCAGATGTTTATTGAGCACCAACTGTGCACTGAGTACACAGGCCCTCTGGACTATTAGGTACCAGTCCTGGTAGTGAATGGAAGCAAAAGCAGTCACTGTCTGCCCTCATAGGGCTTTCAGTCTAGTGCCAGGGGTAGAAAAACTACATCTGTGGCAAGTACCACGAAGAAGATCAACAGTGTGAAAAGGAGGACTTGGAAGTGGTTATCAGTCCATTTGAGCTGCTTGAACAAATATACCATAGACTGGGTGGCTCATAAACAACAGAAATTTATTTCTCTCGGTTCCGGAGGCTGGGAAATCTAAGATCAAGGTACTAGCAGACTTGATGTGTAGTGAGGACGCAATTCCTGGATCGTGGGATGATCATTCTCACTGTGTCCTCACTTGGTGAAAGGAGAGAGGAGCTCTCAAGTCCCTTTTATAGGGACACTAATCCGATTCATGAGGGCTCTACCTTCATGACCTAATCACTTCTCAAAGGCCCCGCCTCCAAATACTATGACATTGGGGATTAGGTTTCAACATATGAATTTGGGGGGAACACAGACATTCAGTCTGTAGTAGCATGTGAGATTTAACCTAGTTAGAAAGTAACCTGGAAGCCAGAGCTAAAAGTAAACTGGGAGAATAGAGAACCGAAGTGTTCCAGGTGGAGGGAGCAGCATATGCAAAGCCCTGTGGCCGGAGGGAGCGAAGTTGGTGGGGGAACAAGCAAGGCTAGAGTGTAGTGTGGGAGGCGGGAATGTGGGCAGACAGGCGGCCGGCTCCGTATACCAACAAGGGCTGTTAAAGAGTGCTGGGGCTTTATTCGAGGATTAGATTGTTTCGAAAAGATGTCTCCAGTTGTAAAAGGTAACTGAATGCCCTGTCCCCAACCCTGTCTCAACTGACTTCCTTTCATTCCATCTCCTGTCTGTTTTTCTGACTTCAGTCACATGCTGCTTGGGGTGTTCTCAGCCGGTCTCGTGTCCACTTTTTGTGGCATATGCATTTCAGCTGTAAGGTGTACATGTGCATTTGGTGTGTGAGTGTGTTGCTACTGTATCATTTATTCATTCAATAAATATGAAGTTATTAAGTGCTGCTATGAGGCAGGCACTGTTCACTTGTCACTATGGGCAACCAACATGATGAGTGATAGTGTGTCTTTGTGTGTGATGTTGGTGCATTGTGTCATTACGCATGAGGGCTGTGTGTAAATGTGTTGGCCATATGCTCAAAATGACGGCCACCGTGGGTAACCATGTAAGGCTCCTCTAGGTGTCATTATGTGTGCCTATCATTTTGAGTGTTTTGTCTAACTTGATGTAATAACAGCAGGTGTGGCTGACGTTGTGGATGGTTCTGTGTGTGGCTGTGTGATGTGAATGTAAGACTGTGATGTGTCTGTGTGTCTGGGAGTGCAGCTTGGGAGACCTTGTCTCCTGCAGTAAATCTAGCGGAGAACAAGCTTCCTGAGACTGTTGGAGGCGCTCTCCACAGCCTCTGGGATGATTGGTGCAGGGAGTGGAGCCTCCCCCGCTGGCTGGAGCTGGAGGCAGAGGGGAGAGGAGGGCGCCTGGGCAGGCCTGGCTGGCCAGACAGGGCCAGATTAATAAAGCAGGACCTGGGAGAGGGCAGGCCAGGGCGGGTGGTTTTGGCAGGAGGCGGCTGAGATGAAAGTGGTCCGACTGGCGGGCAGGCAGGTGGCCTCTCCCCTGCCCTGTCAGCACTTTTTAATGTCCCCTCAGTTAGAACGTGTGGGAGGAGTGGGGTGAGGGAAGCTGGAGCTCACCTTTCCCAGGCCCTGGAGGAGGGGCTGGGGCAGCCAGGAGGTGGGGTGGGAGGAATGCGGTTCTAGGTGTAGCTGAGAGCAAGAGTCCCATGCCTCCTCTGTCCCCTCAGTGTGCCTGACCTCCAACTATCCAGGGAGGCAGGACTAGGAAGCAAATAGAGAAGCAGAAAACAGAGAGGGAATGAAAGGGGTGACTGAGACTGTGCGCCCGCACGTAGGTGACCGTACTGTCAGAGTAAGCATGCGAACCTGCCTAAACAGATGAGAGGAAGGCTGAGGTCATGAGAGTATGTGAGCAGGACTCTGTGTGTGTGTGTGTGTGTGTGTGTGTGTGTGTGTGTGTGTGTGTGTATGTGTTCAGCACTCTGCTTATGGGAATTGAAATCTTAAAACAGGAGGCTTGCTTCCTGGTGTGGCCTGTTGCTGGTGTGTGGCTTTGGATAGGTCATTTATCCTCCCTGAGCTTCGTCCCTTCATCTCTGAAGTAGGGATGAGGGTACCTGTTCCACAGGATGATTGTTGGGCTTAAATGGACTGAAATAAATGGTCAACTGTAAATCTCTTTATAAACGTGTGGTATCATTGTTAATAATTGCATGTGGGGCGTGTTGGGTGACTGTGTGTGATGGTGTGGGTGTGTCTAGGGGCCTGGATGTCTGTGTGTATCAGTTATAGTGGGTGTCTGGGTGAGAGTAGTAAGCGTGAACTCTGTTTATGATGAGTTTGTTGCAAGAGTGAATACACAGGTGTTAGATGCATGTTTGGTCCTTATAAGCAAAATATGTGGAAGTATCTGTGTGGATCCAAGAGTGGTCAGTGTCTTTGTGTGACCATGAATGCATGTGTTTGTCTGTGGGCGTCTGTATCGTTGTGTGTGTCTGATTTTGTGTCTCGAGGTGTATCTGAGTTGCTCTGGCACCTGAGATAGATGTTTGTGTCTTGGAGAGTGTGCTGGCTATGTGGGGGGGATATGTGGGGTGGGTTTAGTGGGTCTGTGCACCCTGTGTGCGTCTCTGAGTGTGTGTCCCAATGTGAATGTGGTTGAATGTGCCTTTGTCTTGGTCGTGTGAGTGTGATGGCGGTATGTGGTGCCTTGGTGTGTGTGTGTGTGTGCGTGCATGCGAGTGTGTGTTTGGTGAGCGGCTCTGCTGCCTTAAGCACCTTTCGAATACATTGGCCACAGCTCATTGAATCCTTTAACAATCTGACTCTGCTCTTCCTTCCCCGTTTTTTCTAATTCAGTTCCTCTTATTACAAAAATAAAAAATAAAGCGCTGCCCCTTTCCAGTGGCTGGCCCCGCGGAGCCCCCGCCTCGGGACCAGCCTCGTTTCACTCCATTTCGGAGAAAACGGGAAGTCGGTAATTTTAAAAAATATTTTCTACTTTATTTGGGATTTAATGTTCTTACAGAATCCTGCTGCCTCCCTCTGTCCCCCCTCCCCATCCACCCCCAGCCCCACATGCAAGAGGCGTAATGGCCCGTTCAGCATATTAGGGGAGCCAAGTGCGCGCCTGTGTGTGTATGTATGTGAGTGTGTACACACATACACACTTGGATAAAAACACACAGAGACCCACAGCAGACACACATAGGAATACACAGCAGTTCAAATGTATACTCACACATGAACTTGAACACCCTAGTACACAAACATCACACAAAGACAGAGACCCATCCCCGGACACTGTCACACTCTAAAGGGAAACACAAAAGCAGGAGCACTGTCAGGGTGACCCTCTGGATACAGAGAGCCAGACAGACTGAAAGAGGGGGAAGGACAGAGACGTATTTCCAGTGAGAGACTGGAAGCAACTTTTATGCCACAGAGGAGCATGAGTAGAGCAGTTCAGAGAACGAGAGGGGTTTGGTCGTCTCTGGGCCAGGCATCGCCCCTTTGTGCACGGGGACACCATACGGTCAAGAAGTGATGACTCAAGGTCATGCCGGGAGTCCAGACTAGGTGAGGGATTGGAAATAAGAACCTGTGCCACTTTCCTGTGCCCTGCTATTGGGGTCCCAAGGCGGTAAACTCTGTAAGTGTGTGTACGTGTGTGCCTTTGAAAGAAAGATGTGCTTTTCAACAGTACCAATTTAAGTGCCATACATGTATTAGGCTCAACAAATGTTTGCAGAGGCTGACAGAGCCAGAATGTGGCTGTGTATGTCTGTAAATGTAGACTTGAGAACTATGTGTACACACACATGGGAGCATCTATTGTGGTATATAAGCCTATGTAAGTGAGGCTGTGTGGACATGTCGATGCATAGACTGTAAGCCCAGTAGGGGCAGGAACTATGTATCCCCCTTGTATGCCCATCACCTTAGAAAGGGCTCGGCATGTAGTAAGTACCCAGTATATATTCATTCAAGAATGATGAATGAACAGAATCACTCTGGGGAGCTCAGATAGCTTAGGGAGGGCCTGACTACCAGTGGTAGACGTCATGAACAATCCAGCCTCTGGGAAGGACCTGGGAAGAGGGGATATTGTGCACCATGGGGTGGTAGGGTGAAAAACTCTGGTCCTGAGGTGTGTGCTTTGTTCAGAATGATGATTTCAAGAGTTTCAGACCATTCCATGGTGAAAAAAGGAAACGAGCTATCCGTTTGTTAAATATGGGACAGGTGAGGGATAGAACGGCAATATTGGGCAGAAACTCAAGATGGATGGATGAACAGAGACAGATAGACATACTGACTGAACACACAAACTGATTAATAGATTTATTTATAGACAGACCAAAAGACAAATAGAGACACGGATAAATAGATGTACAGGTAGGCACACAGACTGACGTGAATAGTCTGGCAGGCAGACGATCTCTAGGAGTGACTGACAGACCAACAGACAGGCAGACCAATCGATAGACAGATAGATGGACAGCTGATTGCACAGAGAAGATGGATGTATAGCTCAGAATACAGAATGGGCCTGTAGCCATGCTCCATATCCCATCTTCCTTCCTTGCTAATAGAACCCATGCTTTTGTTTGGTGTTTAGAGACCAAGTGCTTTGCAGGGGAGGGGTTGAACCCCTCCCTTGTCCCAGAGGTGAATCTCAGTCCAGGAAAATCATGGTAATTCCTTTCAACTTGCTAGGGATTGATTTAGGAATGACATGTCATAATTCTGAAACACTAAAATGTGGGAAGAGGTCTCTTAAGGAGACTTTGGAGAAATTTTATCTCACTTATAAAAGGGTCCAGGGAAGAGAAATGCCCTCTTTTCTCCTATTGGATCTTGGAATTCACTGTATTAAAATGCAACGTGCTGAGCAGCTGCAGCCTTTTTTAAAACCTTGAGGTTCCTCCAGAATCAAAAGCTGACATGACAAGGATGGCAGAGATGTGAAAAGAATCTGGGTGTTCAATGATACCACTGAGTTACATTAATTTAGGAACCTCCCTGCGCCCAAACTTCTTGTTATGCGAGGTAATATGTTTCTTATCATTTAAGCCGCTTTTGGTAGGGCCATCTGTTACTTGCAGCCAAATGCATCTTAATTGCTACACAAATCAACTGACAAATGAGACAAATACTGGAGAATTGAAGAGATACCTAAGTGGAGAGACTAACCAATAGAAAGACATACAGCTAGATGACCAAGAGACCAACAGTTAGACAATAAACAGATTCTTCAAACTGACACAGAGATAGGCAAGATGGTTTGTAGGTGGGTATGAAGTAAATAGACAAATGGACAGAGGTGAATTAGACAAATGAAATATGGACTGGAGCATGGTGGGATAAATGGGAGGACTGGCAGAGACATATGTAGACACACAGACCACAGACACCTCCAGAAAGTCTTCCCTGACCCACTCTGATTGGGTGTTCCCATGGCCATGTGTATAGAATACCATACCAGCCCTCACCCACTGTATGGTGAAATTGGTTTCCTTATCACTCTTCATGGTAAGTTGCAGGTCACAAGTTCCTTGAGGATAGGAATCACATCTTAGCCACCTTTAATATCCCCAGACTAGCACAGAGCTAAGCATACAGTAAGTGCTCAATAGCAATTTATTTATCAAATGAATGACTGAATGAACAGCTGTAGATGGGGGGGGGGGCGGTGGATGGAAGGAAGGGAGGAGAGGGAGGGAGGGAGAAAGGAAGAAAAAAAAGAAGGGATAACTAGTCCGTCAGGGGACCAGGGGAGTGGTAGAGATGACTTCACACAGATGCAGGCAGTTGGTGGCCCTTGGGGTATTCCTCCTGACTGTTAGAGCCTCCCTCCTCATTGTTGCCCTTCATCTCCTGCTGCCTAGTTATTCTTTCGGAAGCATTACTCTGAGCAAATGCCCATTGTTGAAGATGACTCAGCATGGCATTCAGAGTTCTCCACTATAGGCCCCAATTTACCCCTTCCAACTCCACTCCCACCCCTACAGGTCTTTCAAGACGGGTCACCTTCCTTGACAGGCCTGCAGTTTCCTGCTTCTCTACAAACCACATTCCACTTTTTTTTTTTAAGTTCATTTATTTATTTATTTTGAGAGAAGAGGGGAGGGGCAGAGAGAGAGGGGCTCTGTCAGCACAGAGCCCGATGTAGTGACATTATGACCCGAGCCTAAGTCAGACGCTTAACCGATTGGGCTACCCAGGTGTCCCCGCATTCCACTACTTTTAAAGCTGTACTTAGATGTTATCTGTTCCAGGAAACCTTCCCTGGTTTCCCCTTCCCAACTCAGACCCACATGCACCAAATATAAATATGCCCTTGTTTATGTACACACTGACCTCCAACTACAAATGTTGACACAAACACCAAGAAGTTCCACTGTCATATCTTGTGCTTTCTACCTGGGCTCTGGTCAGAGCCCAGGCTCCTCCAGGCTTATGAACAGGTCATCCCCAAGACCTTTCATATTCTCAGTTCCACTCTGTCCAAGCAGGCCCTGGTATATCCTTTGGGTTACCTGTTTCCTCACCCTTCCTCATTACTTTGCCCAGACAGTGATTCTTTCTTCCTCCCCCTTGCTGTCCTACCTCCCTACTTCTTCCTTAACATCAACAAGCTTCCTTGAGGACTTACTGTGTGCTGAGTATGCTCCTCCCACGCCCAGGGCACAGATCTGGAGCCAGGCTACCTGGGTTCTAATTCTGGCTCCACCTCTTCCTAGCTGTATGATCTCAGGCAAATTACTTATCTTCTCTGTCTCATTTCCTCATCTGCAAAATGAGGTTAATAATGGTACCCACCTCACAGAATTGTTGAAAGAATTGAGTTGGTATAGTAGGGTGCTTAGAATAGTGCCTAGCATATAGTCAGTACTATAGATGTAATAGTTATTATTCTATTATGCTTTGGCTCTGAGGATTCCAGATTATCAAGTATAGAGGAAGAGAACTGTTGGGTACTGAGTGGCCCCTGTGTGCAGAGGGTCTTATATGTGGCATCTCAATTAAAAAACAAAACAAAACAAAAATCCTTTTTAGAAGGGGTCATTACTGCATCTGTTCCATGGACAGGAAAATGAAGCTTTAGGTAGCTGATGTGACTTGCCCAAGGTCTCACCACCAACACAGAGAAGATTCAGGAGTTGAATTCAGATTTACTTGACTCCAAAGCTGTGCCTTTTCCAAAACACCATGCTGTTTCTTTGCTTTGAGGATCAGACTAGGAATTGAAGTTTGTACTCAAGGATGTGAGGTCTGAGAATGCTGGTGCTGTGAGGGTCTACATTATCTTGGCTGGGAGCAATTTAAGTACAAGTAATCCATTTTCATAGTGGTCATAGTATATGACAGAGTACTATACCCTTGTTGCCGTATATCCCTGCTTTGTGCCTTCTGAAATCAATGCTCGGGCTTCACAGTATGGTTTGGGGGTTTCTGGGGGGCAGTGGTCAGGGGAGTGCTGGAGGACAGCAGGAGTCACCAAATTAATGGCCCACCTGGGGCCAGGAAATGAATTATCTGGTTAAGAAGCCATGACCAGGTGGATCAATGGAGACAGAGGGTTTGTCACTTACTGCCCCGCATTCAAAGAGCTGCACCACTGGGGCTGAGGTTCATGGGGACTGCTGCCTTTCTCCTGTAGTGCCCCAGCCTCAGATCACTGAATCCTCAGGGAGCTCAGAGCCTAGTTGAGTCATAAGCACTAAAAGCTTCTCCAAGAAGCAGATTCTGAAATCAAGATTAATGTGCAAGGTGCTGTCAGGAAGCTCTAGGGATCAAAACCCGTGGGAGAAGAGGAAGGAATCAGGACTAGACAGAGCCGACCTTTTGTGGCACTCAAACTGGAATGGCCCTTCAACTTTTTCCAAACTTGAGGCCAGAGGGCTCAGCTCTTATGCCCCCACATTGATAGTCAGAGGGTGGGTAGCCCTAAGAAGCAGTCATGACCTTGGGCTAGGCAGCTGTCTTCAGCTGAGGCCATTCTCCAGCAGGAGCTAATGGGACTGTCTGATAGCACTCCCAGCAACTAGGGTAAGTTCCTCATTGAAGGGGATCTGGATGGTGCATGACACTGTCCGTCATGGGTGCCTACCCAACTGGGAAGGGTGAGGCACTCAAGAAAGCCTTCCTGTATGAGACAATACACGAGCCTTTAGGAGAATAAGTAGAGGGAAAAAACTAGGAAGGGGGTGTGTAGGGAAAAGGGGAGTTTCTGGTATATAGAATAGTACTGCTAAAACCTAAAGGCAATGCTGATGTAGAAGTAGGCAGAGCTCAGATCTGAAGGTCTGCATTGCTATGCTAAAGAATTTGAGTTTTTGTATTAAGAGGATGGGGAACCCTTAAGGATTTTAGGGCAATGTGTGATTCTAATTAAGATTTGTTTGCATTTTAGAATAATCTTGGCACTGTCCTTTACTAGCTGTGTTACTAACAAGTGACTTAACTTCTCTGTGCCTCAAGTCCCTTGTCTGTAAGATGGGGATAATAATTGTGCCTGCTGGTCAGAGTTGTAAGGATGATGTGAGACGGTGGGGGTGAGGCTGGCATGTGGCAAGCCTCAGGGAAGATGAACTACAGGCCAGCCTGGGCTGGGTGGAGACCAGTGGAAGCTGCATTGTGACAGCTTCTGCAGGTATTCAAGAAACCTATGGTGAGGGCATAGCTAAGACAGATGCAGCAGAGGTGGGGAAGAAGAGGCCAGTTTAAAAGTTTTTAAGAGGCGGGGCGCTTGGGTAGCTCAGTTGATTGAACATCAGACTCTTGATTTTGGCTCCGGTTATGATCCCAGGATCGTGGGATCAAGCCCCGTATGGGCTCTGCACTGAGTGTGGAGCCTGCTTGCGATTCATTCATTCATTCATTCTCTCTCTCTCTCTCTCTCTCTCTCTCTCTCTCTCTCTCACTGTCTCTTGCTCCCTCTCCCTCTCCCCCCTGTCTGCTCCTCTCCCCTGCTTGCATTCTCTCTCTTTCTAAAAAACAAAATTAAATTAAAAAATATAAATATATAAAAGCTTTTAAGAGGCCAAATTCACAGGATTTAGTGATGGTGTGGATGAAAGAGGTGATGAAAAAGATGGCATTCACAGTGACTCCCAGGCTTCTGGTTTGGGTGACTATTTCTGGGAGCACACAAATGGATTTGGTGTGGGGGAGGTGTTGAAATTAAGATTCTTGAGGAATCCAGCTGGAGGTGCTAGTCAGTTATTCAGAACTGAGCTCTGAGAAAGGCTGGATGGGAAAAAATGTGTGGGGATCGTTTGGGTAAAGGTCAGTGGACCCATGGGCCTGGATTAAGCCACCTAGTGAGTAAATAAAGGGAAGAGTTGGCTGCAGGTGGAACTGACGAGTGAGATGGAAGATAAAAGAGATCCCAGAGAAACAGGGTGGGGCGAGGACAAGGAGATGCTGCTGTCATGAAAGCCCAGGAGGAAGGAGACCCAAAAGGGCCTCAGCCAACACAGCTCAGTGTCACAGAGACAGCAACAAAGATAAAAGTGGCAGAGTCTATTGAAGAGGACAAGAGGTTTCTGGTTGTTGAACTTGAGGACAGCATTTCATCAAAGTGGTGGGTGGAAGGCAAGTTGTGATGGCTTGAAGCATAAAGATGAAGCTGAGGGTTGTACAACTCTGAATGGACAAACATGTAGATAGAGAGATTGCCAGGGGTCAGGGCCGAGCCAGGCCAAATGCAATCTTTCCAGACCTTTGCTTGTGCCCCTTCTCTCATGTTTCTCATCACAGACTGTCTGTAGGTATCGTAGTTCTCCCTATCCCTGCCTGCCTCCCCTACCAGATTGTAAGCTCCTTCGTGGTGGGATCCTCATCCATGTTTGGGTCCTTCCCGGAACCAGAGATGGTGCCAATTGGATCTGCAGGTGACCAGCAAGTGCTTATGAATAAATGATCTGAGATGAGACCATGCAAGTTTCCTGGTTTGCAGACTGGTCAGTTAGCAAGGAAGTAGCGAAACTATGTTCTGGAAGAAGATATGTGGTGGGAGAAGGGATGGCTGAGAACTATGGGGTGTGAATCAAGGCACTTAGGGAAAAATAAATACAACTGACTTTTTAAAATTTAAGTGAACTCTACTCCCAGTGTGGGGCTTGAACTCATCACTCCAAGATCAAGAGTCACATGCACTACTGACTGAGTCAGCCAGGTGTCCCTAAATACAACTGACCTTTGAGCAGAAGTTCTTAACCATTTTTGATCCTGGACCCCATAGAGATGCCAACGTAAATAATGAACACTTGCTCCAGGAAAAACACATGTCAGGAACTCCTATCCAGTCTGCACATGATTTCGGCAGTTTCACAGGCTCCTGAGGCCCATCTACACACCTAGCCAGTGGTCTGTGGGTTACAAGTCAAGAATGTGCTTCCAGAATGGGATATTTACCAGCCCTGTGACCTGGAGTACATCATGTACCCACTCTGTACCTCAGTTTCTTTATCTGTAAGGTGAGGATTTATGAGGTGAAGGTGAAAAGTGTAAAGAAACACACAACTTTGTAAGTCAAAATACCACAAATATTCTACCTTCTTAGTGGGTAGAATTATCCCATTTTGAAAATAGGAAAATGGAAATTCAGTTCAAGAAATTTGACCAAATGTACAAACGAGTAGGCAAAGGAGCTAGATTCTATCCAGGTTTGTCCAGGTCCAAATCCTGGGCTCTCTCCCGTAGACAGTGCTGCCGACCAGGTATAACATCATCAATGTCTCTGCCCAGTCCTGGCACGGTTAACACACTAACATGCATGAAAAGGATTTGGAAACTGGACACCATTTATGGAAATGCCACATTAGTATCAGCATTGTTGATCACCTCATATCTTAAAATGTCTTCCTTGGCATCTGTTATGTTCCTCCCCCGAACCTCAGATCCCTTTTTCCTTGCTTCTGTCACCTGCTCCTCTTTTTTCCTCTGTCTCCTGGGGGTAGGTATTCTCTAGTCTCACCTCTTGCTTTCTGTTTCTTTCCTCTCTAAACCCCCTCATGTTATAACTTCAGCTCTGACCTCTAAGCAGGTCACTCTGAAATCTGTACTCCAGTCCAAAGCCTTATTTCAACCACCTGCTGGGAGTTTGTCACCTAAATCAATGGTCTCAGATTTTGTTGTGCATCGGAATCACCTGGAGTATTTGTTTAAAAATGGGTTGCTGGGGGGCGCCTGGGTGGCGCAGTCGGTTAAGCGTCCGACTTCAGCCAGGTCACGATCTCGCGGTCTGTGAGTTTGAGCCCCGCGTCAGGCTCTGGGCTGATGGCTCAGAGCCTGGAGCCTGTTTCCGATTCTGTGTCTCCCTCTCTCTCTGCCCCTCCCCCGTTCATGCTCTGTCTCTCTCTGTCCCAAAAATAAATAAACGTTGAAAACAAAATTAAAAAAATAAAAATAAAAATGGGTTGCTGGGCCCCACTTGCATAGTTTCAGATTCAGTAGGCTTGGGGTGGAGCCAAAGAATATTTTTTACAGCATTATACAAGGTATAATTGACATATAATAAACTGCACATATTTAAAGTGAATAATTTGATAAGTTTTGACATGAATACAATCATGAAACCACCGCAGTCAAGATAATGAACATATCCTACCCCCCAAAGTCTCCTTGTTTCTTTTATAATCCCTCTTTCCCTCCCCTCAACCTCCTCTCCCACCCCCAGGTAAACTTTAACTTGTTTGTGTCACTACAGATTAGTTTGCATTTCCTAGAATTTTATGTAAATGGAATCACAAAAATGTACTCTATTGTTTCTGGCTTGTTTCACTTAGCATAATTATTTTGAGATTCATCCATGTTGTTGCATGTATCAATAGCTCGTTCCTTTTTATTACTGAGTAGTAGTCCATCATATAAATATACAATAGTTTGTTTCTCCATTCACTAGTTAATGGACATTTGAGTTTCCAGTTTGGGGCTATTACAAATAAAGGTACCAAGAACATTTGCATAAAAATCTTTGTGCTCTTATTTCTCTTGCAAGTAGAATGGCTAGGTCATATGGTAAATGTATATTTAACTTTTTAAGGAACTGCCAGATTGTTTTTCAGATTGGTTGTACTATTATACACAGCCACCAGCAGTGTATGAGAATTCCAACTGCTCTATATCTTTGCCAGTATCTGGTATGATCAGTCTCCCCCCAGCCTTTTTAATCTTAGCCATTCCAGGGGCGTCTGGGTGGCTCAGTCCATTAAGCATCCAACTTCAGCTCAGGTCATGATCTCCCGGTTCGTGAGTTCAAGCCCCACGTTGTGCTCGGTGCTGACAGCTCAGAGCCTGGAGCCTGCTTCAGATTCTGTCTCTGTCTCTCTCTGCCCCTCCCCCCCCCTCAAAAATAAATAAACATTTAAAAAAATCTTATTAAAAAAAATCTTAGCCATTCCAGTGTGTATGTGGGTATGTCGGGGGTATGTAATGTAGTGGTAGTGGTATGTAGTGGTTTTAATTTGTATTTCCTTAATGACATGATGTTGAGCAGCTTTTCAGGGTGCTTATTTGCTATCCAAATATCTTCTCGGGTTTAGTGTTTGTTCAAATCTTTTGCTTATTTTAAAGATGAGATGGTTGTCTTTTTACTATTGAGCTGTAAGTGTTCTTTATTTATTCCAGGACAGATGTGCTTTGTTGGATATTTGCTTTGCAAATAATTTCTCCCAGTATATGACTTACTTTTTCATTTGTTAAACAATATCTTTTGAAGAGCAAACATTTTTAACTTGATGAAGTCAAATTTGTTATTTTACTTATTTATTTATTTACTTACTTACTTACTTAAAGTAATCTCTACACTCAACGTGGGACTTGAATTTATGACCCTGAGATCAAGAGTCGCATACTCTTCAGACTCAGCCAGCCAGGCGCCCCTTGATTTTTTTTTTTTAATACTTTGCACTTTTACGGTCATATTTAGAAATCTTTGCCAAATGCAAGGTCTCTAAGATTTTCTCTGTGTTTTCTTATAGAAGTTTTATGGTTTTAGCTCTCGTATTAGGTCTATGATCCTTTTCAAGTTAATTTTTGTATATGGTGTGAGGTAAGAATTGAGGTTCTTTTTTTTTTCTTCTTGCATATGGATATTCAATTATTCCAGCATCATTTCTTGGAAAGATTCTCCTTTCCCCATTGAATTGCCATGGTACTTTTTTCAAAAATCAATTGATCATTTATGCATGGGTTTATTTCTGGACTCTGTATTCTGCTCCACTGAACTATTGTCTATATTTATACCAGCACCATGCTATATTGCTGCATCTTTATAAGTCTTAAAATCAGGTAGTGTAAGCCTTTCAACTTTGTTCTTTTTCAAAATTGTTTTGGCTATTCTATTGTATTTCCATATGCATTTTAGAATTCATTTGTCAGTGTCTAAAAATAAATAACCTGCTGGGATTTTGAGATTGCATTTAATCTATAGATCAATTTGGGGAGTATTGACATCTTAACAATATTGCATTTTCCAATGCACGGGCATAATATTTCTTTGTTTACTTGGGTTTTCTTTAATTTCTCTCAGCAGTGTTATTTAGTTTTCAGAGTATGAGTCTTGCATATCTTTGGTCAAATTAATCTCAACAAGTGTTTAATATTTTTTGATTTTGTTGTAAATGGCATGTTTTAAAATGTTATTTCCTATAGTTTATTGCTAGTATATAAAAATACCGTATGTGTTACTGTACTAACAGATAGTTAGGCCCCAACTCTACAGTTTCTGATTCTGTAGGTCTGGCATATGGTCCCAGAATTTGCATTTCTAATAAGTTCCCAGGTGATGCCTATGCTGTTTGGGGCACACATTTTGAGAACCACTGGCATAAGTGTTCTGCCTAAATCTCTTGTTTCAAACTAAAATCATCACCTGGACCCAAATAAACTCTTCCTCAGATTTTCCTCTTTCCAAAAATGGCCCCATCATCCAATTCCATGTCTATTGGTCAAGTGACTGAGTTTCCCATTGCAAAATCAATCCACAGAATCACATCCAATCAGCTGCCACTCTAATAATATACTCCTGAAATAGGTCTCCCCTCTGTCCCCTTCACTTTCCATCTCATATCTTCATCCCTTTCCTGCTTGACCAGTGAAATCACCTACTTACTAATCTCTCTGCCTTTAGTTTCTTTCTACTACAATATAGTCTTCACAGTTCCAGGCTAATCTTTCTAGTCAGCAGCTTGGATTGTGCCAGTCTCCTGTTAAACAATCCCCCACGGGGCTCTCACTGCCAGATTAATTACATCTAAACTCTTTACTCTGATGTAAGGGTTTAGTAAGAGACTTCCAGTTGTCTACTTAGTATACTTTCATCTTTAGTAATAGAACTTATATCTTATCCAGGGGAGCAATCTGCCCAGAGGTTTCCGTTTATTTTTCTCAGCAGATAAATGGTATGTTTTTCTCTCACAGATAAATGGCCATGTGACTAAGTTCAGGCCAATAAGATATTAATACAAGTTGTTGGGTGCCACTTCCTGAAGGTTCCATAAAGGTTCCATAAAGAAGGCAGATAGCTGGGTAGATTGCCTCTCTTCCCTTCCTTTCTCTCCATGTCTGGAATGCTGGAGCTCCAGCAGCAATCTTGGACCATGACACAACTTGAAAGATGGAAGCACTTGCTAAGGATATAAGGAGCCTGGGTCTCTGACGACAGTAGAGCTGCCAAACCAACCCCAGATCACCAAACTCTGAAGTTATTTTACTTAGAGAAAAATAAACCTTTATGTGTTTAAGCTAATGTAATTTGGGTGCTTGCAGTCAACCCTAACCCTGACTGATACACCCAATATTCAAAGCTCTCCAAATAATTAGCCACCTCTGACTCTATCCACCGCCCCCCCCACACAAATACATTATGTTCTAGCCAAACCATACTATTTTCTGTTTTCTAAGGACAAACTTGTACCTTCTTTTCTCTCTTCCTATGCTCATCTCATGCACTTCCTCCATGTTTACCTATTGAAGTCAAGTTCAGAAGCACTCTTCTTATGAATCCCTCCCTGTTGTTCTATCCAAATATGATTTCTCTGTCTTCCGTGCTCTCAGAGTATTCCGATCATATCTTTCTTGGCACATAGAGTCTGCCCCAAATTATCATTACTTAGATGCCTATCCTGCTGGATTGTAAGTTCCTTCATGTTGCCAACCACAGGGTTATTGTTCAACAAAGATTTGCTGAAGGAATTCATGAATAAATAAGGGAATGAATGAGTGAAAACAAATAGTAAACATCTGCTCCCCCCTCATCATGTGCAACATCCATCTCAACACTTTCAAAGAGACCACATTAAGTTAAAAAGATTCCTACAGTTGATAAGAAGAGAGAGGCAGTGGGCACAGAGTAAGCCAAAAAACCTGCTCTGTCTGGAAAGGACTAAGGCTAAGGACTAGGCTATAATAACAAATTATTATACCTAGCCCAGCCTGCCTTGTAACAACAACAAGAGCAGCAGCAACAACAGCAACAACTAATATTTACTAAGCATTTGCTATGTGATGACATCCTGCAAAATGATATACATGCACTATTTTATTTAATCCATCAACAGCCTATGATATTGGTGCTAATATTTCTCCTGTTTTTGTTTTCTTTTTTCTTTCTTTCTTTTTTTTTTTTTTTTAAGTAGGCTCTGTGCCTAGCACGGAGCCTAATGTGGGGCTTGAACTCATAACACTGAGACTAAGACCTGAGTTGATATCAAGAGTTGGACGCTCAACTGACTGAGCCCCTCAGGCACCCCTTTCCCCTGTTTTACAAGTGAAAAGACAGTATCAGAGAGGTTAACTCACTTACCCAGGGTCACAGAGCTTGGATGTAGCAGAGCTGGAATTGGGACTCAGTCCTGATTCTAAGCCATGCTGTTAACAATGAGCCAGACTATATGAGACGTGGCTGTCTGTCTCACCAAATGGTGAGGTCTTGGCATACAGGAGCTATAATCTATATATTATGCTCCCCCTGAAGTGCCTACACAGTACCTGGGTCCTGAAGACCCAGCAAGTGGGTTGGTTTCAAAATCATCAAAGAAGCTCTATCCTAGAAAGATAGCATAGAATAGGTGGAATAACATACTTTCCTTTATTCTTTCCAATAAGCACAACTAAAATTCTTGGATGTTATACATAAAGCAAACATAAGAGTCTGAAAGGTGGAGAGAAGAAGGCAGATCAGCTAGGGACCTTGGAATCCAAGGAACAACATATTAAGTTCTCTGAGTTTTCTTTTTGTCCCACCTGATCTATCTTAGACGTGGAGCTGAGGAAGCTGGCAACCCAGAAACACCAATAAGCACACACATACCAAAAAAATCCTAATGAAAGTTGCTCTCTCTAGTCAAACAAGAAGGAAAAGGGCAACTAAGTGAGACAGCTTTTAGACAATAACTGATCTACTTCAGCCAAATTCCACAGAAAAAAATCTGTGGCCCCACTCTCACCCATGCCAGCAAAGATGAGTGCTGAGCCTAGACTTCTAAGTAGGCTGTAATGAGGCATTCCAACCACTGGCAGGATGGTGTCAGAGAAGGCCAAGTAGAGAGTGTGAACACTTGTACTTGCCAGAGGTAACAAGCTCCCCACCCCACCCCACCCCACCCCACGTGTCAGTGGAGATCACATGAGAATCCTGGACTTCAACTGCCACCCAGCAGTTATGAGGTGACCCTCCTTTACTTTGGAGTGGTGTTGGAGGAGGCCTAGTACAGTTTAAGGACTTTCATTCCTTCCATGGTGTCAATGAAAGCTATGTGGATAGCAGTAACAAAGCACTCCTAACCCCTCTCAGCCAGGGAGGTATCAGAGAAGGCCTAGTGGAGAGGTGGAGATTTTACCTCCACCCAGCAGTAATAAGGAGAAAGGCCAAGTGGGGAACCTGGATTTCTACCCAACCTTGCACTAACAATGAAATGTTCTCCCTTTGCCTCTGCTAGAGGAGTGCCAGTGGAAGCCAGCTAAACAGAGGTTTAAATAAAATCAAGAGTCTTATAATACCCCAAATTCCCAGTTTCAATAAAAAAATCACTTATCATACCAAGAACAAGGAAGATCTCAAACTGAATGAAAAAAAAAAGAAATAGATGCCAACACTGAGTTGTCACAAATGTTAGAATTATCAGAACAAGATTTTAAAACAACATCACAAAAAATGCTTTAATGAACAATTATGAACACACTTGACACAAATGAAAAAACAAAAAGTCTTAGCAAAGATATAGAAAGTCTTAGCAGAAATAGAAAGTTTTAGCAAAGAAATAGAAATATAAAGAACCAAAAGAAATTTTAGAATTCTAAAATATCATAACAGAACTAAAGACCTCAATGAATGGGCTTGAAAGCAGAATAGAGAAAAAACAGAGGAAGATAAAACAGTAGAAGTTACCCAATCTGAACAACAAAGAGAAAAAAAAATACCAAAAATAAACTGTAGGACTATAACAAAAGATCTAACATTTTTGTCATTGGAGTCTCAGAAGGAGAGTAGACAGTAGGACTGAACAAGCATTCAAAGATGGCAGAAACTCTCCAGAATTTGGCAAAAGATGTAAACATACAGATTCAAGTAGTTGAGTGAATTCCAAACAGGATAAACCTAAAAAAGCTCACACCAAGACACATTATAGTCAAAATTCTAAACACTGAAAACAAAGAAAACTCTTGAAAGTAATGAGAGAAATGACACCTTACCTGGAGGAGAACCCAATTCAAATGCAGTGGGTTTTTCATCAGAAACCATGAAGACAAGAAAGAAGTGGCACAACTTTTTCAAGTGCTAAAAGAACTCTGAATCCAGAGTATCCAGTGGAAATATCCTTCAGAAATGAAAGGAAAAGCAAGACATCAGCAGATAAAGGAAAACTAAGAGAATGTGTTACTAGCAGACTTACCCTAAAAGAATGACTAAAGAAAATTCTCTAAACACAAAGGAATTGATAAAAGAAGAAACCTTGAAACACCAGAAAGGAATAAAAAACATGTTAAGCAAAAATATGCATAAACACAGTAGATTTTCCTTCTCTTCTTGAGTTTTGTAACTTACGTTTGACTGTTGAAACAAAAATTACATATGCATAGAACGCAAATGTTTTACATGATTATATTATAAATGGGCGAAGATAAAGGGATGTAAAATGAGATAAAAGTTCTACACTTCACTGAAACTAGTAAAATGATGACACTTGTAGACTGTGATAGTTTTGCATATTTAATGTAATACCTAAAGATGCCATTTAAAAAAAGAGTTACACTCAAAAACACTATAGAGAAATAAAAACAGAATTCCTTTCTTTTTAAAGCTCTACATTTAGTGTGGGACTTGAACTCATGACCCCAAGATCAAAAGTCTAAAAGCAGAATCCAAAGGGTGCATGGGTGGCTCAGTCAGTTGGGCATCTGACTTCGGCTCAGGTCATGATCTCATAGTTTGTAGGTTCAAGACCCATGTCAGGCTCTGAGCTCTCAGACCCTGCTTTGGATTCTGTGTTTCCCTCTATCTCTGCCCCTTCCCTCACTTGTGTTTCTCTATCTCTCAAAAATAAATAAATAAACATTAAAACAAATTTAAAGCAGAATTCTAAAAAGTGTTCCAGTAACCACAAAAAGGCAGGGAAAAGAAAATGGAAATGAAAAACAGAACAAATAGAAAACAAAAAATAAGAGATAAGACTCTAATAGATCAATAATTACATTAACTATAAATGGTATAAATATACAAATTAGAAGACACATTGGCAGAATGATTAAAAATCATGACCTAAATACATATGTGTGTATATGTATTTGTATATACATATGTATATATGTATATGTGTGTGTGTGTGTGTGTATATACACACACACACACACACAAATATATATAGAGAAAGAGAGAGCAAGTGAGAATGTGTGGAGGGGTGGAGAAAGCAAAAGATGGAAAGAGATATATCATGAAAACATTAAAACAGAAGAATTCCATATGTGTATCAGTCCATATGCCATATTAGTAGCAGATAAAGCAGACTTCAGAGTAAATAAAATTACTAGAAACAGAGAGGGATATGATATAATGATTAAAAGATCAACTCATGAAGAAGATATACAGTTCTACTTGTGTAGCACTGTAGCACCAAGCAACAGAACTGCAAAATATGTAAATCAAAACCTGATAGAACTGAAAGGAGAAACAGACAAATACACAATTATAATTGAAGATTTCAACACCCTTCTCAATAACTGATAGGATAACTAGATAGAACTAAATACCACCATCAACCAACAGGATCTGATTGACATGTACATAACACTCCAACAACAGCAGAATGCATATTATTTTCAAGTGTACATGGGACATACACCAAGATAGACCATGTCCTGAGCCATAAGACAAACCTCAACAAATTTAAAAGAACTGAAATAATACATGGTACATTCATTGACTACAATTTTTTAAAAGAATTTGTAACATAAAAATAACAATAAACTCTTCAGGCACTCGGAAGCAAAACAACACACTTGTAAATAACCCATGAGTCAAAGGGAGTCTCAAGGGAAATTTTTAAAAATAAATTGAACTGAATGAAAATACAACATATCAAAATTTGTGGGCCACAGTTAAAGCAGTGCTGACAGGAAAATGTATCCACTAAAGTCCTTCATCAGAAAATAGGAAAAGTCTTGACATTACAAACTCCTACATCAGGTATTTAGAAAAAGAAAAGCAAAATAAACACAAAGCATGCAGAAGAAGAAAATAATAAAGAGAAAAGAAGAAATCAATAATTTTTAAACAAAAATAGAGAAAATCCATGAAACAAAGATTTGGTTCTTTGAAAGTATCAATACAATTGATAAGCCTTTAGCAAGACCAACAAAGGAAAAAGAGAGAAGATACAAATTACCAATTTCAGGAGTGAAACAGGCAATATCACTACAGGCCCTGCAAACATCAACTGGATAAGTGAATAGTATGAACAACCTTAAACACACTGAAAAACACAAACTACCACAACTCACACAATATGAAATTGGTCATTTTAATAATTTTCTAACAAGGAAGTGGAATTAATCATTTTTAAATTCCTATAAAGGATATATCCAGGCCCAGACAGTTTTACTAGAGAATTCTACCAAATATTTAAAGAAAAAAGAGCAGAGCTACACATTCTCTTCCAGCAAATGGGAAAGGAAGTAACACTTCCCAATTAATTTTATGAAGCTAATATTACTTGGATATCACTAGACAAAGACAGTACCAAAAAGAGAAAACTACACACCAATATTCCTCATGAATATAGATGCAAAAATCCTTAAGAAAATACTAGCAAACTAAATCCAGCAATATGTGAAAAGAATTATACACTATGACCAACTGGTGTTTATTCTAGTCATGAAAGTCTGGTTCAATTAATTAAAAACTAATCAATGCATTCTACTCTATGCACAGGCTAAAGGACAATTACATGAACATATTGGTTGATGCAGAAAAAATATTTGACAAAATTCAACACCCATTCATGATAAAAACTCTGAAAAATAGGGGGAGAGAGGGAGGGGAACCAAAAAAAAAAACAACTCTGAAAAATAGGAATAGAGGGGAACTTTCTCAATTTGATAAAGAGCATTCTTAAAAATCCTAGAGGTAAAATTACAGTAAGTGGTGAAAGACTGAATGTTTTACCCTAAGACCAGGAACAAGACAAAGATGTTCACTCTCGCCACCAATTCAGTGTAGTGCGTGAAGTTCTAGCTACGGCAATAAGGCAAGAAAAGGAAATAAGAGCTATACATATCAGAAAGGAAGACATTGCTGTCTACTTAGGAAATCCCAAGAAATGTTAAAAAAAAAAAAAAAAAAGCAAACGACCTCACAAAAAAACAAAAAACAATAACCTTTTAGAACTAATGCATGAGTTTACCAAAGTTGAAGAATACAAGATAAATTCTACAAAAATCAACTGTATTTCTATATACTAGCAATGCATATATGGACACTGAAATTAAAAATAAAAATTTATTCATTTACTTATTTATGTACTTAGAGCGGGGAAGAGGGGCAAAGGGAGAGAGAGAATCTTTTTTTATTTAAAATAAAAAAATTTTAATGTTTTTTTATTTATTTTTGAGAGAAAGATCACAAGCAGGGAGGGCCACAGAGAGAGACACACACAGAAACTGAAACAGGCTCCAGCTCTGAGCTGTCAACACAGCCTGATGTGGAGCTCAAACTGCGAGATCATGACCTGAGCCAAAGTTAGACACTTAACTGACTGAGCCACCTAGGTGCTGAGAGAGAGAGGGCGGGGGGAGAGGGAGAGTGAGAGAGAGAACCTTCAGCAGGTCCCACGCTCAGCATGGAGCCCGATGGGAGCTTGATTCCATGATCCTAGGATCATGACCTAAGCCAAAATCAAGAGTCAGATGCTCAACTGACTGAGCCACGCAGGTGCCCCTAAAATACCATTTATAATTGCTCAAAAATAAAATGAAATACTCAGGTATAAATCTAACAAAATGTGGGCAGGAATGGTATCCTGAAACTACAAAGTGCTGATGAAAGAAATTTAAAAATATTTTTTAATGAAGATACAAACCATATTCACCAGTTGGAAGACTAAAGATGTCAGTTCTCAAATTGATATATAGGTTTAACACAATTCTTATGAAAATCCCGGCAAGATGGTGGTTTTTTGTTTTGGTTTTGGTAAGTATAGGCAAGATTATTCTAAAGTTGTATGAAAAGGCAGAGGAGCTAAAATAGCTAAAACATTTTGAAAAAGAAGAATAAAGTGGGAGGAGTGCATCTGTGGAATTTCAAGTTTTATTATGTAGCTACAATAACCAAAACTATTAAGTTTGTCAACTTCCACATATGAGTGAAAACATATGATATCTGTCTTTCTCTGACTGACTTATCTTACTTAGCATAATACCCTCCAGTTCCATCCATCTTGTTGCAAATGGCAATATTTCATTCCTTCTCATTGCCAAGTAGTAGTCCATTGTATATATGAACCACATCTTCTTTATCCACTCATCAGTAGATGGACATTTTGGCTTTTTCCATAATTTGGCTATTTGACAGTGTTGCTATAAACATTGGGGTACATGTGCCCCTATAAATCAGCATCCTGTATCCTTTGGATAAATTCCTAGTAGTGCTATTGCTGGGTTGTAGGGTAATTCTATTTTTAATTTTTTGAGGAACCTCCACACTTAACAGAAGACCACGGAGGAAGGGAAAGGGAAAAATAGTTTCAAACAGAGAGGGAGGCAAACCATAAGAGACTCTTAAATACAGAGAACAAACTGAGGGTTACTGGGGAGGTTGGGATAGGGGGTAGGGGAAAATGTGTGGTGGGCATTGAGGAGAGCACTTGGGATGAGCACTAGGTGTTGTATGTAAGCGATGAATCATGGGAATCTACTCCTTAAGCCAAGAGCACACGGTGTGTTAGCTAACTTGACAATAAATTATATTAAAAGAATAACCAAAACTATATGGTATTGATAGAGGTATGGACACATAGATCAATGGAACAGAATAAAGAATCCAGAAGTAGACCACACAAATATGCCCAACTTATGGTGCAAAAACAATTCAATGGAGGAAAGATATTCTTTCTAAAAAATGTTTATTTTGAGAGAGAGAAAGAGTTGGGGGGGGGTGCGCAGAGAGAGAGAGGGAGAGAGAGAATCCTAAGCAGGCCCCAGGCTCAGTGCAGAGCCTGACATGGGACTAGATCTCATAACCATGAGATCATGACCTGAGCTGAAATCAAGAGTCAGATGTTTAACCGACTCAGGCACACTGGAAAGATAGTCTTTTCAACAAATGATGGTAGAGCAAGTGGGTATCCATACGTTAAAAAAGAAAAACAAAAACAAAAAAAGAACCTTGAACTAAGTCTCACACCTTATACAAAGATTAATTCAAAATGAATTATAGACTCAAGTGTAAAATATAAAATTATAAAACATTTAGAAAAGAACATAGGAGGAAATTGTCAGGATCTAGGACTAAGCAAAGAGTTCTTAGACTTGACACCAAAAGTATGATCCATACAAGGAAAAATTGATAAATTGGACTCTATAAAAATTTAA
This sequence comes from Prionailurus bengalensis, assembly GCF_016509475.1. Classification (NCBI taxonomy): domain Eukaryota; kingdom Metazoa; phylum Chordata; class Mammalia; order Carnivora; family Felidae; genus Prionailurus; species Prionailurus bengalensis. The sequence continues at coordinate 58,821,675 of NC_057351.1, forward strand.
GACTTTAGCTCTGTGAAAGACTCTGTTAAGAAGATGAAAAGACAAACTACAAACTGGGGTAAGATATTTGCAAACCACATACCCAACAAATTATTAGTTTATAGAACATGTAAGGAACTCTTAAAACTCAACAGTAAAAACAAACAAACAAGCAATTCAATTAGACAATGGGGCTAAAAATATGAAGAGAGACATTTCACTGAAGAAGATATACATATGGCAAATAATCACATGAAAATATATTCAAAGTAATGCAAAACCAGGGGCACTTGGGTGGCTCAGTTGGTGAAGTGTCCAACTCTTGATCTCAGCTCAGGTCTTGATCTCACAATCATGAGTTCAAGGCCTGCATTAGGCTCTGTGTTGGGCTCCACGCTGGGCATGATGCCTACTTGAAAAAAAAAAAAGTAATGCAAAAACAAAACCAAAATGAGAGATCATTATATATGTCTCAAAATGGCTTTTAAAAAAAAGCAATACCAAATGCTGGCAAAGTGCAGAGAAATGATACATAGCTGGTGGAAATGTAAAATGGTATAGTCACTCTAGAAAATAGTTTGGCAGCTACTTAAAAAAACTAAATATACACTTTTCATATGACCTGCCGCAATTGTACATGTAGGCATATATCCCAGAGAAATGATAACTTATATCCACACAATACCTGTACACCATTGTTCATAGCAGCTCTTTGCACAATAACCCCAAACTGGAAACAAACCCAGATGCCCTTCAATGGGAGAATGCTCTTCAATGGGGAAATAATTGTGGTACATTCACACTATAGAATAATACTTAGCAATAAAAAGGAGTGAGCTACTGATATACACGACAACCTGGATAACTCTCCAGAGAATTATGTTGAGTTAAAAAAAAAAAAGCCAATCCCCAAATCCCCATATATACTCTATGATTCCATTTATATATTCTTGAAATAATGAAATCATTTAATTGGAGAAAAGATTGGTGGTTGCCAGGGGTTAAGGAAGGAGCGAGGGGCTGGAGGGAAATGGGTATGGCCATAAAAGGGCAACATGAAAGATCCCTGTGGTGATAGAAATGTCTTTATATCATTCCCTATATCAATGTCAATATCCTGGTTGTGATACTGTGCTATAGTTTTGTAAGATATTATCATTGGTCAGAACTGGGTAAAGAGTATTCTATTATTTCCTACAATTGCATGTGAATTATCTTAAAATAAAAACGTTACTTTTTAAAAAGAGTTTTGTACAAGCTCTTTATAGACCTCACCCTGGGAGATGGAGCATAGCTGAAAATATATACAGAACACAGAAGGTCTTAATAAATGCACGTATGACAAATCCCTAAGATCCTTGGGGTTCTTATTGTCAGGAAGGGTAGCCATGTCCCCTCTAACATTCTTTGTGATTCTGTCGATACTGGGACCTGAATAAGGGAGCCATCAGGCAAAGCTGGAGGGCAAGTCCCAGCTTTTTATGTTGCAGAAAGATTTGAAAAGAGTTGAGGGACAGATGTGAGGAAGGACAGAGCAAGCTCAAGAGCCACCTCCTCCAGGTAGCCTCTGCACTGTTGTCCAAGTTAGGTATCCCCTCCCTCTGCTCCATTAACCTTCATTATAATCTACTGTGACCAACAACTTACTTTTCTGTCTTCCTTCTCTATACTGTATATTTCTTGAGGGCTGAGATCACCTCTCAACTTGCCTCTCCATACCCTAAATGTTTTGTTTTTAGATTAAAACAAATAAAAGACTATCTACTCTAATTTTTAGCTGTAGGGCCAAGACCTTCTTTTGTGTGGGGGTGTACTGATTGGCATTTCACCAGCATCTCTCTTGCATGAGCACCCAGAATGCACTGATTGCCTTTTTCAGTTTTGATTTCTTTAACATGGGTTGGAAACCGGAAAGTATTTGAGAAGCTATCTGAATGCAGAATGCTAGATTTTTTAATGATTTTCCCCTTCTTTTTCAGTTGTCTCACTAATACATAATTTGATAAAATTTTTAAGCAACTTGCTGTTACAGAATCTTTCTAAACAGCAACATTAGTTTAGTACTCATATTTTATTGGTTTATGTAACATTTAGTTAAATTATATAATAAGAATAATATGCACAGCTGGCATAAACAGGCTGAGTTAAAAACAAATGACTCTTGGTAAGCATGCAATTCAACCAAATGGGGGAGCGCAAGTGCACTGCATCCTAGCCATGAAGGTTTGATGAGCCATGAGTATAAGTCAGTATGTTTTACAAAAGAATTGATGGTGTCACTTAAGCCAGTGAGCCAGGTAAGTACAGGTTGTTTAAAGTTCTATTTTAATAGTATCAGTAATAATAACTAACACTTACTGAGTGCGTAATAAGTGCCAGGCATCGCACTAAATGCTTCTATACATATCTCAATTAATCATTACCTGAAGAAAGTATTATCACCCCCATTTTATAGATAAGGAAACTGAAGCTCAATGAAGTTCTTCCAAGTTCTCATAGCAATTAGGTAGTAGAGCTGAGTTTCTGTCCAATTCCAAAATCTATGCCTTTATACACTGTACTATGTTATTTCTAGTATTTGTCTTGTGGATGAACAAAGGAATGCAGGCAAGTATGCAGGGGACAGGGAAAGGCTGAGAGTTGGGAGACATTTTCCTACAGTTGAGAAAGTGTCCCTTGAAAAGGAAATGAGAGAGGTTCCAAAGGAGAGGGTTGGATGTTCTTAGAGGGGTTGGTAGTGGGGAGGAGGCCCACAGAGAGTGATGGAGGAAACCTAGACCTGGTACTGGAACATGTAGGTCCTGTTTCCTGTATCTGTTCCAGACTTCTGAACACCATTAACATTGACCTCCCTTTAATTCAATCCTGGCTCCTTTTCTTTCAGTTGAATCTGGCTGGAATCTTTAAACTTAATTATAAAATGAAAGGAAAACAACAAAGCTACACTCTCAGTGCCTGAACTCATGACCCCAAACATACTAGCAGCTGAACCACAGACCAGCTTGGCTGCCAAGGCTCATGGGCCAAACACCTCCCCATTTCAATTCCTTACCCCAGTCCTGAGTGGAGCATGATGGACTCAGGCAGCACCATGGCTGGAGCTGGGGGGCCTCAGGTCTTCCCCAAACCTCCTTCTTAGCCACCCTCTCTGATCATCTGTCCTCTGACCAGCTGTACACCTCTGTGCCTCAGAGCTGCCTAACTGCAGGGGTCCTGGTCTCCTGGTAAGGAAAACAGTCAGGGTCTGGCTCCTCCTATGTTGGATTTCAGTCCCTCCTCCCTCCTTGCTCCTATCCATCCCCAATTCTCCTACTTCCTGGGTGACTCTTATCCTTAGAAGAAGAGGCCCTGCTCCCATTCTCGGCCCCATTGGCCCCTGCCCTGTTAAATCCTGTTACCTGAATCATACCTACTGGCTGAGATTTATGCTACTTTTCTTCCTCACTCAGGTTCCCAGCTGATATCTGGGTCTGGTCACTCCTGTACCTCGTACCTTAGAGAAGGCACTATGCTCCCTGGTGCTTCACTGTCTCCTGCTGGGTCCCTTCCATAACCTGGAGCAGATTCTTCACCTCCAGCAACTTGTTCTCTCTGCTTGGAATGCTCTTCTATCCTTTCTTATGTGGCTACTTTTAAAATTATCCTCTGGATCATAGCTTAGATGTCATCTCCTCCAAGAAGCTCCTCCAATCCCACATCTGCTTTGGGAGCCTTCTCTCTGTGTTGGGTGCCTTTTTAGCTCTTAAACACCATACTGGAATTGACTGTTTACTTGTATGTCTTCCACCCTGGGCTCTGAGCCCTGAGAACCTATATCTTGTTCACTGGTGTGTACTAGCACCTAACAGTATTTGTCATGTGGTAGGTGCCCAATGAATGTTGTTTAGTTAGCTTATTAATCAATCAATGATTAAATGCCTTCTGGTTTGAAAGCCTGACCTACTACCAATCAACTTTCATCTGCTGTATGATGATAGTTTTGTCTCCCTGGTCATGTGTGGGGCAGAACTACTCTAGTAAATGAGGTCACCTGGTCACCCACCTCCTCAGTGGACCCATCTAGGTTCCCAGAAACCTTCTGGCCTCCTATCTATAGATTTTCCAATATCAAAAATACTATATATGGACAATGTATTCTTAGTCAAGGTAGACTAAGTTTGTGGCTGTAACAACTCCCATCCAGTGGTTTAAGGCAAGGAAGGTTTATTTCTCCTTCATACCATGTGTGGATCATGGTTGGGCTGGGGGCTCTGCTTTGCACTGGCATCTCTCAAGGACCCAAGCATGGATCTAAGAAGTCTTATAGTTAGGAAAAAAAAAGTTAAAATCCTTTTAACCTGTTTAACCTGTTTCTCAAATTATTTGACCCTAAAATCCTTTCTGTTGTATAACACCTATTTCTATCCTATGGACAACCCCATGTTCAGAAATGCCAGTCTAAAGGAGTTGAAGCATAACAGATTTCTGTGGACATCTAATCAGTGATAAAATGAGTAAAGCAGTCTCTGCTCGCATTTATTGATATTTAAAATGTGTTCAAATATCTGTGGAGGCTTTACTTTGTGCCAAGTGTAGTGCTCTTCCAGGTGCTGGGGATACAGGACTTGTGAAATGTATATGGTCTTTGCTCGCATCAAGCTTCCCTTCCAATGGGAAAGAGACATATTCAATCACTAATGGCCACCCTCACTATGCACGTAAAGTAAATGTGTTCCAAAGTGCTGTGGAAGAAAGGCACAGGGTATGCAATGAGAGTGTGTAATAGAATGACCTTGCCTAGTCATGTAAGGCTGCCCCAAGGAAATTTATCTGCCATTTAACAGGATGAACAGTTAGTTAGGCAAAGTGGGGGTGGGGAGTAGAGGTTGTGGGTAGAGGTGAGAAATATATCAGGCAGAGAAAATAGCACGTTCAAAGGCCCTGAGATAGGAACAGAGAAGTCAGTAAATTTGGAACACTTGAGAAAGGGGGGGAAACAAAGGGCTATATTGTACAGGCCTCGCTGGTCAAGTAGGCATTTTGGGTTTTATTCTAAGAGCAATGGGAGCCAATGATAGGGCTCCCAATCCAACAGGGAAAATGCAGACACATTCAGCTAATTAATTATATGGCTTTTTATTTTTTTTAACTTTTTTTTTTTTTGAGACAGAGAGAGACAGAGCATGAATGGGGGAGGGGCAGAGAGAGAGGGAGACACAGAATCGGAAGCAGGCTCCAGGCTCTGAGCCATCAGCCCAGAGCCCGACGCGGGGCTCGAACTCCCGGACCGCGAGATCGTGACCTGGCTGAAGTCGGACGCTTAACCGACTGCGCCACCCAGGCGCCCCAATTATATGGCTTTTTAGAGTATTTCGTTGGCATAGGATATTATGCTTTACAAAATGCTTTCATGTCATTATTTTATGTCTTCCTTGTAGCAGCCTCCTGATGGAGATAGTCCATGTATTAGCGTGGATGGAATCTGAGGCTCAGAGATGTAAGCAACCTGTCCAGGGAGCTAGCCAGGGAGAAGGCATCCACATCCTGGTCATTTTACTTCTTAGGCCAGTCATGCAGAGAAAGCACTGGCTCTGCATGAGTTGGCCTTAGAATCTATGTCCTTGTTGGCAGAGAGGCCTTTTACTGAAGGGCTGTAGAGTGGGAATAGTGGTCAAGAGCCTGCCAAACTGAAGTTCAAATTCCACTGCAGCAACCATTTACTAGCTAGGTGACCTCTAGCAAGTTACTTAACCTCTCTGACCCTAAAGTTATTTGGGTAACCTCATAGAGTTACTATAAAGATTAAATGAGATCATTCAAAAGGTGTAAATGTCTGACACTTAGTAGGAGCTCAGTGGATATCAGTTTGATTTTTTAGAGATGACTCTTTCTTTTATTTTGGAACCTTGGGATATACTGAATGTGGAAGCTAAATGAGGCTAAAATCCCTTCATACCAGGGTTCATTGTAAATGAAATGGGTTGAATCCTTGTGTGATTTTCAGACATTCAGGATGGTACAGCGGAGGAAGAAGTGCTGGGGCCTTTCTCAATAATAATGCTGATGCTCAAAGTAAAGACTTTACAGCTGGCACTTCTACTTTCTATACTGTGTAGGGGACTTCCGCAGATGATAATTCCCCTGGGAGCTAAGTGCAGGGGAGTAATTGCCTAGGTGTTCTCCCAGGTGGCTATTTTTATGGTGGCCTTGAGAGCCACATTCAAGCAGCTGTCTAGGGGTAAAGACCCTGGAGAAACAGCACTTAAGAGTCTCAAAGTCCTGCTAAACATCAGCTGAAAGGCCTTCCCAGAGAGTTGATATTAGGCTGAAGTACAGAGTCCTGGAGCACAGGGAATATCTGTGATTCACTGGGTATCCTTGACCATTTGTGAGGCTTCTAATTCAGGGCAGTATAGAAACTTGTGAGATCTGCCCTCCTCCCTAGGGTATGATGTTGTACTCTAAGTACTTTATATGGAGAAGATAGGCCTTGAGTTTTCCTAAGGCTTATCTTCTTGCAATTAATCTTTGCTCTTGAAGGTGGGCCTGCCAAAAGTGGGTAGTAGGTTGAGTAGGGTCTCAGAGAAAGGTCTAAATCAGTGACCTTCAAACATGTCTACCCTGAATCACGGGCTGAAATATATTTTGCATGATGACCCAGCATATACACATACACACATCCTTCTGAAACAAAATTTCAGTAAGCAGTACCTATACTTACATATGTGATGTACCTTGGTATTTTATTTTCTATTTTATTTCATTAAATTGATTTCATGACCCAATAATGGATTGCAACCTGCATTTTGAGCAACATAGGTCTTATAGATGATGACTTATCCTTGAAGGTGATTGAAGAATATGTTATCCACGAATAACAAAATTCAGATGAACAATGGCAAAAGCTGAACAGACTGGCTGTATACTTTAAATGCTCATAGCAGGGGTGCCTTGGTGCTTCAGTCAGTTAAGCCTCCAACTCTTGGTTTTGGCTTTGGTCATGATTTCATGGTCATTAGATTGAGCCCCACATAGGGCTCCATGCTCACAGCACAGAGCCTGCTTTGGATTCTCTCTCCTCCCTCTCTCTCTGCTCCTCCCCTGCTTGCACTCTCTCTCTCTCAAAATAAATAAACATTAAAAAATAATTTCTAGAAATAAAATATTGAAATAAAAACAACTCAATGGAGTGGTTAAGCAGTTGATAACACTGCTGAAGAAGGAATTAGTAAATTGGAAAGCGAATTGGAAAGTACCCAAAATGCCTCTCACAGAGTTACGGTCATGGAAAATATGAAGAAGTTAAGACATGAGAAATAAAATGAGAAGGTACAATAGAGATATTAGAAATTCCAGAAGAAGAGAACAGAGAGAAAAGAGAGAGAAGAAATATAAAGATTCAATGGTGGCAAATTGGTATTGAATGCAAAAAAAAAAAAAAAAGTTTTCAGTAAGAAGGAACACAACTGGTTTCCCAAGCAGAATAAATAAAAAGAGATTTACACCTAAAACCATTAGTGACTCTGCAGAACATTTAAGAGAAAAATCTTACAAGCTAGCAGCATAATGACAATCAGGCAACAGGCTTCTCATTAGGAGCAATGGAAACCAGAAGATAAATAATTATAGCCTCAAAATTCTGAAGGAAAATAACTGTCAACTTAGAACCCAGGGGCGCCTGGGTGGCTTAGTCAGTTAAGCATCTGACTCTTAACTTTGGCTCAGGTCATGATCTCACGGTTCATGGGTTCAGTCCCCTCGTAGGGCTCTGCATAGACAGTGTAGAGCCTGCTTGCACTCTCTCTGTCTCTGTCTCTGTCTCTGTGTCTGTCTCTGTCTCTCTCTCTCTCTCTCAATAAATAAACTTTAAAAAATTATTTAAAAAAATTTTTTAAAAAGAAAATTCACCATCTTATAACTACTATAGGTATAATTAATTGATTCGAGCAAGATAATCAATGGATGCTAAAATCCCTGGGTCAAAAATATTTAGAGGACAGGATATTCACAGTCTCAAATCCTGCCCCTACCCACATCATAATGTATTACTCAGAGAGGGCAAAGGACACCTTTACAATGGAGAATCTTGAATGATGCTACCTTAAAAATGATCAAACGTATCATCACAAATAATGAGAGAAACTGATATCATATGCCTGTTGATATGATGCACTGAGAAGGAAACATCACCTACATGGTATTCCTGCCCAAAATGTTTAGCCTGAATTTAACCATGAGGAAACCATTAGATAAATCCAAATTGAGGGACAATCTGCTGCCTGGACTTTTCAAAACTCATAAAAGACAAAAAACAAAAACAAAAACAAAAACCTTGGAGAACTATTCCAGAATAAAGGAGATTAAAAAGACAAATACAATGAAAGATCTTACATTGGGATGAGGGAGGGGCAGTTATAAAGAACATTACTGGGAGAATAGAAGGGTTTTGAATATGAACTCATCTATCAGGCAAATGTTAAATTTCCTGAAAGTGATCATTACACTGTGCAGTACAGACGAATGTCCTTGTTCTTAAAAGATATCTGAAGTATTTAGGGATGAAGTGTCATTTATGTCAGCAACTAACACACAAGTGTTTTAGAACAAGAAAGGGAGAGTTAAACCAAATGTAGAAATAGTTACAAATTGTTCATCTGTATCAGAGTGTATGAGCATTCATTGCAACAGTGAACTTTGCTGTACAGTTTTAAATTTGTCAAAATAAAAAGCTGGAAGAATAGAAGCAGTTTCAAAACAAATACAACAACACCTAATGAAAGAATGGATCTAGTCAATGATAGTAAATGGCTGTTAAAACCATTAAGTGAAAAGCTGATGGAGGGAAAAAAGCTGAACGTGAACTTTATAATGGATAGATCCAGCTGACAGCAACTGAGCCCACTGATTAATCTTGATATTTAAAAAGAAAAACGATGAGGAATTATGTGGTCCTGACGTGATGCAGTAGGAAGTTCACACCAACTGTAAAATATTCTAGCCAAAAAATCAAATCTGAAGCCAAGCAACTCTGGAATCTACCATTTTAAAGGGACAGAGAAACATGTTAAATGATACCACAGGGGTGCTATCAGCAAAATCCAGAATGAAGGAAATTCCATAGGACAAATGGCCCACAGTTTCTTCAATAAATAAGTTGCAAGAAGAGGAAAGAAAGTATAGCCTAGGAGTGCCTGCATGGCTCAGATGGTTGAGTATCAAGCTCTTGATCTCTGCTTAGGTCATGATCTCACCCGTGACAGGCTCTGTGCTGATAGTGCAGAGGCTGCTTGGGATTCTGTCCTCTCTCTCTGCCCCTCCCCCACCTCTTTCAAAAACAAAATAAACATTAATAAATTTTTTAAAAGAAATTTTCAAAAATTTAAAAAGAAAGTGTAGCGTATAGAACTGAATAGATATTTGATGAGAGTAAGGAATTATAGTTAATTTTTATTTAAGTGAGATAATGCTATTGAGGTAATGCTAAAAGTGTCCTTAACTTTTAGAAATGCATGTTAAATCATCGACAGGTGAGGTGATTTGATGTCTGTGTCCAAATAGTCCTGGCAGATAGAAGAAATAAGATTGGCCCTATGTTGATAATTATTGAAACTAGTTGATAGGTAGAAAGATCTTTTAAGGGACGTCTGGGTGGCTCAACTGGGTGAGCATCTCACTCTTGATTTTGCCTCAGGTCATGATCTCATGGTTCCTGAGTTTGAACTCCATCAGGCTCTGCGCTGATAGCAGAGGGATTCTCTCTCTCTCTCTCTCTCTCTCTCTCTCTCTCTCTCTCTCTCTCTTTCTGTCTCTCTCTCTCTCTGCCCCTCCCCCGCCCGTGCACCATGCTTTCTCTCTAAATAAATGAATAAACATTTAAATCTATCTATCTACCTATCTATCTATGTATCTATGTATCTTTATATTTGAAACCCTTCAGAATAAACTTTTAACAAATAAGTAAACCCAAGCCACTCCAATATTTTCCCAGTATATTCTCCCAAAGAAGGCTCTTCAGTGTTAGAATGGTTGTTCCCTCACAAGTAGTACACAGGTTGAGACCAGAGAAAGAATTCCAAGTGGAGGGTAAAACCCCAGGCCATCATGGGGGGCCAAACCCTCTTTCAAATGCAGTGCTATTTACTTAGGGGGTGAGGGGCTCTGTCTTGTGTGTCTTAAACCAGACTGTTCCCTGTTGGGTGGAAGCAACATATTACACCTGGACAGCTCCCTGCCTCAACCTAGGTTAAGAAACGAGATTTGTAAAGACTAGTAGGTTGGATCCAAGGCAGAGGGAGGAAGTAAAATTAGATGTCTCTTTTTGTGAGGCTTGGATGAGGTTGAGGTCTGAGGTCAGAGGTCAAGGATGGGGCTGGAGGGATGGGCGTGTCACTAAGGTGAGTGTGCTGTGCCAAGACCTAAGAGGCTTTGGGAGCTGACCTTCCTGGCCTTCATGCCTTTCTCCTTGGTGCCAGTTCTCTGGGATGGAGACAGAGCTCCTACCCATCTCCCCCTCAACCCCCCTGCCCATCTCCCTCCCACACCATTCTCCTCTCTTCTCTGTCCAGTTCTCTGATCCATTTCCATTCTCTCCTTCCTCAAGCCCCTTCCTCATCTCCATTTGCCATTCCCTGTCCTCCGCCCTGCCAGACACCCCAGTTCAGGGTCCAGGAGAAGGACAGCTTTTATGTGGCTTGTAAAATTCTATTATATCTGTATTCAAAACCTAGCAGCTGAGAAACACTGGTAATAAGCGTGTTATTAAGCGTGTAAATACACTTCCACTCCAAGGCCTCTAAGGGGCAAGGGCTGGATTCTCAGGCTGGGCATCTCCCCTGCTTGTAAGTCCCTCCCCACCTGGCCTCCACCCCAGACTTGGACCTTGTGCCAGGGCCCAGGTCTCCTCCAGTCTCCAACCACCACTGTCCTGCAAAACCCAGACTCTTGGAGAAAGGGGGCGGGGGAAGGGGCCGAAGAAAAAAAACATTAGGAAAAAAACTCCCACCCAGAGAGCATTCTTTCTGCAGCACTCAGGAAAAAGGATGTCTCACAGGGGACGGGAAGGCGAAATTTTTTCACATCCAAATGGATTGCAATTTCCCTCCATTTAGCACCTGAAGGTAATTAGCTCGAAGAGACTGCCGAGTGCGAAACACGTTCACGGAACATTAACTCTCACACATTCTCCAGTTGCAGGGAATTAATAGGAAAGATTAAAGTTTAAAGAGAGCAAAATGCCATTACCTCGCCAGCCACCTCTCTCCGCGGCAGTCTCCAGCCCCCGAAAACCTTCGGCCAGTGCTTGGGCCGGGGCTCGGGTCTCAGCCTCCAGCCTGGCTGGCTGGGGCATCTGGGTGTGCCTCACCAAGAAGGCTAGCATGTGCTGATGTGCACGCACGTGTGCAAAACAGGGCAGCTCTGCAAGGCCAGTGCAGCCCCCCTCCCATCCCCGAGAAGTTTGGGGTGGACAGGGCAGGTGTGTTCTCATAGGCTGACTCCTGGCATTGGTGTGTATGGTGGCCCTGGGCGGGGGCGGATGGGGGAGATACTAGGAAGGGTTATTAGCTTGGGCGTGCCCTGTGATTTCGGTGCAGAGGGCGAGATCTGGCAGCTTGGCCGGCAATAGAGAAATGGGGGGTGTCAGTCCCACCTTGGGTGTGTAGAGAGGCACTGGGTAAAGTGATGGAGAGAGTTGCTTCCACTCTTGTGCGGCAGGCAGGAGCCACAAACATACGTGTGCATGCATACGCAGGCTCCCACGACCACACACAGACGGCCTTTGTCACTCTGCTTTTTTCAAAGTTTATGTAGGCTTCAAATTGGAAAGGTTTCTGTGTTGCTTCAGTATTTTAGGAAAAGATGAAAGACAGAGAGAGGGAGACAGAGAGAGAGTGGGGGAGAGAGAGAGTGAGGGAGAGAGAGAGGGGCAGAGGCAGGCAGGAGAGAGAGAGCGCGAGATGAAATTGAGACATGGAAGAATTTATTGCCCAGAAAATTCCATTCTGCTATCTGATTCAAAAAGTCCAGTCCCCCCAGCTTCGGAAAATCTATTTTCCACATTTTAATACCCTGCAGAACAGTCCTCATAACTCATCCGAGTGTGTTAAGCACAGTTTTATTAGATCTGAAACAAATTTTGGTGGGGAGATACTATAGGTCATTAACCATGGAGTAATTTTATCCTTGTTTCCCTAATGATGCCATAATGGCGAGCGAATTTCTTAACTAAAGACCAAAGAACATTTTGAAGGTCAGTTTCATCTGTGAGCTCCTTCAAGCGCTTCTCAGAGAAGATTGGAAAACTCGCCGATTTTTTGAAGAGTCATTAATAATGTGAAAGCTGAAAGCACCCTCCATTTGCGTTCCTGCTTTTTACCTTTTAATTTTATATCGTCCCCGCTCAGAGCCCCGCTCCCACTCCCTCACCCTCCTCTGGACCTCCCGCCTGCCTACCCACCCCACGCAGGGAACAAGGCTGCCCCATACCAGGTACCAGGCTAGCTGTGAGGGGCAGACAGGGGCTGCAGGAGGGGAGGCAGAAGAGCTAGAGAGGCCAGAGCCCCAAAGAGATGGGGGCCTTTGCTAAATTCCCAGAATGTGGTGTACTGTGTGAGGGTATTGTTATAGGCATGGTACACGTGTGCGTGTGTGCATGTGTGCAAATGTGCAGTGCAGGGGACTGGGGTCTCTGGATTGCATGCTGGTTGTGCACACACATGCTAGGGACCAATGGGGACTTAGTAGTCTCTATAGGTGGGTGCCCTCTGTTGGACGCAGGTGGGGAAAGAGAACTGGAAACCAGCACTGGGTTCAGTGGCTTGGGCAGTGGGTCAGCTGGGGGACTTGAGGTATCTCCCAACAGAGATGGACAACACGTGCAAGGCATGAAACAATTGATAGCGCATTGTGAGCCCTGATTATAATGTGTGCACATGAGCGTATATGTCCTGGGGGTGGTGAGGTCATCAAGGCAAGAGCCCCAAGGGCCCTCTCTACTGGCAAATATTTAGACACTTGAAACAGTGACCATTGTCTGCCCATCCCTCACTCCTTGGACCACTCAATCCTTGCTCCCCAGGCCTGGAGCCCTTCATTTGCCCACTTTACTCCCTCCTAATCTCCAGTCTCTGGCTCCTTGGACCCCCCCCCCCCCGCCTCCCAGTTCCACCCCTTCCCCTGAACACTCCTCCCCCCAGCTCCTCACCTATCTGATGGCTATCATTGCAGGGTGCCCAGCCAGGAGCCGGGGTGGGACAGCATCTCTGTGTGTGTGCAGGTTTGGGGAGGAGGGGGCGGTGTGGTGACACTCCATGCTCCCAGATGTGGTGGCAGCGATAATTCCAATTTTATGCCTTTGTTATGGCTTTAATCACTTTCTTTATGCGTTTTGTTCCAGCGATCAGGGAGAGACACCTGATAGGCAAAGAGGATACCAGGGGAACCATTTTTATTTGGAATGTGGTGAGAAGTCTAATTAGAATCTGAATTCTGCTGAGCCTTGAAATGGCCAGCACTTTATCCTGATCGCCTTAGATATTGTTTCGAGTCAATCATCTGTCATGGTGCGGCAGGAGAGCCTCTCCCTTCACACCGCACCCCTCCCGCCACGGGGCCAGCCCAGGCACACTGGGGGAGGGGAGGCTCAGGCTTCGGCCCTCGTAGGGATCTGTGCCTCCTTCTGGGGAGGGGGGGGGCTGTTTGGTATAGCCAACCCTCCATTGGTGAGGGCTGTCTTTGCTGGGTGCTGAGTTTCAGTTCATGGGGGTGGAGAGAGGGGCTGCAGGAAGAGGGGCCTGAGAGGCCTGTATTAGAATTAGGAAATACTGAGGTGAGGCCAAGCTAGTCTGGGGCACCTCCTAAATGCTCTCAGTACACTGACCACCCCACCTCCTATCAATGGCTCACAGCGACTCTCCTCTCTTTACTGTCCCCTGGACATATTGTATCTCTGCCACCTGCTCACTGTCCCTCAAACTCACTGCTCCCATTGCCAACCCCTCCCTGACCAACACTTGCCACACGTTCAGCTCCTGGTCTCCGACTTTCTTCCCTCCAGTCCTGCCGCTGGACCACCAATCCGGCTTGTTCTGCCATCTGTCGAGTCCCTGGACTGGTTCCACCTCCTCCAGAAAGCCTTCCCTGACTACCTGAACCCACACAGGTGAGCTCCTCGAGAGGTGAACAATTACAACACAGGCCCCCATCTGGCGATGGCCGCGCTGACTGCCGACACTCCTCCCACAAGACCCCGCTCCATTTATCTTTCTCCTGCCTTCAGATGATTTCCAGTTGTCCTCTCTCTTTTTCTAAACTGTTTTGGTGTGTGTGTGTGTGTGTGTGTGTGTGTGTGTGTGTGTCCTAAATCTGCTCAAACCCTTTTTGAGCATAGCAAAATGTAAAGTAGAAATAAATATTACTCTGAATGATAATTTCACCTCCCCAATCACATCTTGTGCTCCCAAAGTCTGACCATTTCTTCCCTGTATCCTGCCTTTTCCACTAACTATAAGCACACAGGACCAGGCACAGAGTGGGGAGCTGTGCATTGCCTCCAGAAGTCAGAGATTCACGGAAGCTTTCTGCTTCCTGCTTCCCCTCATACATAACCCCCAATACATACCTACTATGTGACAGATGTAGGCATAGTTGGGGGACTATTAGTAGCCAAGGAAGTGCCATTTCTGGCAGGAAAGAGGAGCATGTGCTCTATGAATAATGTTTCCATGGGAGATGGCCAATGTGGGTCCTTTTTAGATGGTTGGGGCACTCAGTGGCCCTCTAGCCACTTAGTGTGCCCCATAAAGCAGAATGTCCTCATTGATGTCAGTATCACTGGGCCTCCTGGATGGTCACTGCCCTCTCGAAATTATCTATGTAGCCAGGGTACCTTATGTATGGTCCAAGGGGCAGTGTGACCAGATGCTGCCATAGAAAAATACAGACTCAGAGGGTCCCCAGAATACCCTTCTCAATCTGCTCACTTCCCCATCCCTATCTGGACCCAAGCTTGAATGCAGTCCTGACTCATTTTATTGGAGGATGGTCTCTTTCCCTCCTTGAACCTCAGTTCTTCCTGGTCCCTGAGCTGTGGGCAAGGAATGGGGATGGCACTAACCATAGTCCAGCAAATCATGGGGCTTGTTGGGAGACGGTTCTCTGGAATGCATTGCCAGGACTCTATTCCTTTCTCCTTCCCAGCAGCCCCTATCCGGAGGCATGGCTGTACTGACACCACACTGATGGATGGAGAGTGAAGAGATACAGGGAGATGGAGAAGGAATCCATAGCCAAGGGTCCTCATTTATAGGGGAAGGCAGGACAGTGGCCGGAGGGACTTAGGAGCAAGCTTCCTAGTGGGAAATTGCAAGCTGCCATTAGCGTTTAGGTACAAGTTAATATATCTGAGGGAGTGTGTGGTGTGTGTGTGTGTGTGTGAGCGCGCACGCACACGCACACACACACACACACACACACACACGCATGTGATGGAGGGTCAGTAGGTGAGGGGTTAAGGTCCCTGTAGGGAAGAAGCAGAACGCTGGCACACTTGGTCTGCCCATAGAGAAGGGTGGGAGTTCAAGGGTGGCTCATGCTCCAACTACTGTTTCTCCATCTATACAAATAGTGGGGAGATGAAGCTCCTGGCCCAGGGAGCACATGTGTCGGGTGAGGGTGGCGGGCGGGAGGACAGAGATGCCAAAGCTACTAAAGGCCTAGTCTCTTCCCATCTCAGACACCCTCAAGGCACTGTCCTCTTTCTACATCCAGAGCTCGGCTGCAGTGGGGGGAGATGAAAAGGAGGAGAAACTGTTGGATAAAAAGAAATTCAAAAAAAAAAAAGTAAGTGAAATATTCAAACTGGAAAGTGATATTATAGAAACTGCAGCCCACGGCTCAGTGCATTCAAATTTATTCAAACTCGGCGCCTGACAGTGATGGATGCAGCAGCTTTTCCCACAATATGGAGAAGGCGCGGGGGCATTTAGGACTGCGGGTCCCCTCCGGGAGGGTGGGGGCCCACACCACCTCCCATGCTTTGCTCCTCCTAAATGGGAATGAGGTTCTGGGTCCTGTCCCCTCTACTTCCTAAACCCCACGGTTCCGGGGATGCTGGGGGACCTGGGCATCGCTGGCCCAGGTGCTGGGGTATGGCCCAAGATAGAGGTAGCCAGCTGTGGAACAGAGTGCGCTCTAGTGCCAAGGAAGAGGGTGGTCAACCCTTTCCAGGGGATGACCCGACGAGGGTGTTACCTACATCAAAAAGAAGAGCGTGGCTATGTGGTTTGTAGCCAAGTAAACAGCATGAACCTTAGAAACCCCTGAGTATGCTGAGATCTAAGGGTCTCAGGAATCCCAAGTCAGGGGGCATTCGGTCCCAGTGGCTCCCACTTTCCTGCCCATTGACTCCCACCTTTGCTCCATCCAGGAGAGGGACAGGAGGGCCTCTGGTGAAACCTCAAATCTGGGGGCTTGGTGTGAGCAGTGGGCAGGTGATAGACTACCCTGCATGCTGTGCCCCGGAGTAGCCCTTGCTCCCAGGAGCACCCTCCAGCCTCACTTCTCCCCCGACAAGGTTGCTCCCGGCCTCCCGTCCAACCTCTTGACCACCAGGCCCCACTTCTGATTCTCAGGCCCCATCCCCTGGGAAGCCTTGGAATACCAGTCACTCGAGGAGAACTACCCATCTCCTGGCTGCCTTGTCCACTGCACTCTCCCCCCGAGTCTCTAACCCTCCTTCTCTGTCTCTTTCTTCCCCTACAGTCTCTCCCAAATGTAGCCACAATGCAAAGCTCTCCACTGTTCTCTCCAGTCTCTCAGGAGATCTCAGTCACTTGGGAACTTGCAGCTGTCACCCCCGAGCAGGTAATGGGAGCACTGATCTCTAACCCCCAAGCTTCTCTTGAGATCCGAGCCCACAACCCAGGCAGCGCAAGGCTCATACTCAAAAAGCAGCCTGCATGCCTCTCCTAAAGCCAGCAACAGCATGTGACTCCCACTTTGTTTGTAGCCCTGTTGCCCACCCACTTACCCTCACAGAAGCCTTGGAGCCCCTAGTCCTCTGCCGTCCTCATCTCTACTTTCAATTAGGGTACAAATTCAGAGATGCTTCCTTATTTCTTTGGTACCCATCTTTGCCTCGCCATCACCACCGTCTCCAGGAAGGCCCTTATCACAGCTCTCCCAAGCCTCTTCACTTCAACCAACAAACCCTGTTGAGTGCAAGCCATGCACCAAGTCTCCAAGTGTGGCTTCTTTCTCCCAGCGGGGCTCTCTGCCTCTGAGTTCCATGTCTCCAATTGTTCTACACACTGCTGCCAGATTCATTTTCCTAAAGCACAGCTCTGATCGTGCCACTCTCCTGCTCAAAAACCTTCAATGGTTCCCCACTGCATACTAAATAAAGTACAAACTCCTGACTCCTATATTCATGGCTCCTTGTGACCTGGCCCCTTCCTCCCCCTCTCTCCAAGACTTCCCATTACTCTCCTTCATGCTCATACTTGCCAGCCAAATTGGACTCTGAGTGGTTCCCTTGCACACTCCCCACCCAGCAACTTCCCACCTCTGTGGGCTGGTCCATTCTCCTCTTCTGCCTGCGATGCTGTCCTTCTGGGATGGTATCACTGCCCAACACCCAGCTTATCTCTGCCCATCAATATCCTAATTTTCTGCAAGACCTGATTCAAGTAAAGCCATCTTCTGAATACTCCCTATAAATTGCTTAGCAAGGTGCCTGCTGGTTTTGTTGTTGTTGTTGTTGTTCACCACCACCAGCAGCAGTGGTTTCTCTTCCCTGTGAAATTTCTAGTCCTCTACAGCTTTCTTGGCTCTTATTTTCCCAATAGTCATTACTAGAATGTTTGCCCTACAGCTGTCCTGGACTATAAACCTCTTGAGAGCCCGGCCTAAGTAACGTTCATTTGAATCGTCCTCAGCCCCTGGCCCAGGAGGCTCAGTAAACGTCTGTTGAATAAATAAATGAATGAGTGAATGAATGATGGAATGAATGAACCAATACAGAAAGACTGGCTTGGACATGACTGTGTGACACAGACTTGGCTCTTCTGAGCCTCCATTTCTGGGCAGTGACCACCTAAAATTTCCCTGTCATTACTCCTGGCCCTTCTGACATGTGTCCAGGTGAGCTGGGACATGCGTGTGCAGGTTATATGACAGGTGTGTCACCGCTCTAAAGAGAGAGAGGAGTGTGGCAGAGTTCAGCCTTCCCAACTCATCAATCAAAGGGCACTTACTGACAGCTCTTGAGAGCTGGCTCCAGGCTCTGCTGGGGTTGGGGGCTGGACGGGTGGGGGATGAGGCCTGCCCTCTGGAGGTTCACAGTCTAGTTGCTCCTTCACTCCTCCTGGGACTTTCAGGCCACAGGAAGTCAAAGGGCTCCACCAGGGACTGCGGACAGGGATGTCATGCTGATGGGTGGGGTGAGCCCTTTCCTCCAAGCTGCCCTGAAATGCTACTTAATCCAGAAGTGGCTCTTTTACCCTCCTGGTGTAGATCTTAGTGCCCCATCCCAACTGGAGCTCCCCTGGGAGGTCTGTTGCCGTCTGCAGAATTCTCCACCACAGAGGCCAGAACCGCACAGCTTGAAGCTGCTGAATGGATGGGTGGATGGGTGCTGTGAATAGTTGACAAAATAAATGAGTAAATGAGCAACTAGCTAAACACACGGATGAACAAAGTGCTGGGCAGATTGGCAAAAATCACAGTCGGCATTCACTGAGCATCTACTATGTACCAGGCACGGTGCTAAATCCTTCAGCTGCATTGACTCATTTCATCTTCCCTTCAGCCCTTGGGGTAGGAGCTATCAGGACCCTGCAAGGGAGAGGCAACTGCTGCTCAGGGGAGTGAAATAAAGTGTGAGAGGCCCTAGCTCTGCAGGGAGGAACCTTGGTCCCCTGCCCCAAACTCTTCCCGGCAGGGGGCGTGGGGGGGGGTGTCATCTGCTCCCTCCCCAGACCACAGACCACAGGCCCTCGGCGAAGGGTCGGGGAAGTGAAGCTCCTGGGGAGGAGGCTCACAGGTGGTGGTGGGTATTGTGGGGTCCCCGTCCCGCGCGCACTGGGGTTGGGGCGGGGTGGGGGGAGCTCTGGGCCCCACGTTTTCTCTCCGTCCCCCTGGGAGATTAGGCGCAGTTCAGAAGAGGCACAACCGAGGAGCCTCTGTTTCCCAAAAGGCGGCTTCCCAGCCCCCCTTCACCCACCTCCATTGCAAGAGGGAGCGCCCTCTCCCGAGGGGTCCCCGGCGCTGGGGGGCGCCCCCTCCCGCCGGCCCCCCGCCCTGGCGGCCGGTCCCTCCCCTCGCGGCCTGATACAAACAAGCGCGCTAAACTCCGGGAGATTTACAGCGGGCGGCTGGGCGGCGCGGGCCCCCGGCCGCCGGTGAGATATCTCCAAACAGCGCACTAACCACTTTCCATTTTATACCTCACCAGCTTTATAGCATCTTAAGGATTTCTGTGCACGGCTGGCTTCCCGCCCAGGGAAAAAACCCAGCCTTGTAAATAAATACTAAATATATATGAACAGAGACGACAGCGAGGGCCGCGGAGGAGGGGGAGGGGCGGGGGTGCCGCAGGGTGGGGGTGCGGGTGGCGGCTCAGGGCCTGGCGACCGACGGGGAGGAGGGGGACAGGACATATTGGGGTGTCCGAGACAAAGGCGACAGGGAAAAAGCACTTGACAGGCAAAGTGAGGGAAACTGAGACAGCGCCAGAGAGGGAGGCAGAGAGAAATGGAAAGATGGAGGCTGGCTGGAAGTGCTCCGGGGTGTGTGTGTGTGTGTGTGTGTGTGTGTATACCGAGGACTCCCTTAAAGCCTAGGGAGAAAGAGAAGGCTCTTCCAACCCTGCCTCTCTCCTTCCCACAATTTCTGAGGGGTTGGGGCTCAGGGATGGTATTACCATCCGTGTGTGTGTGTGTGTGTGTGTGTGTGTGAGAGAGAGAGAGAGAGAGAGGTGTGTGTGTGTGTGTGTGTGTGTGTGTGTGTGACAGGAGTATGTCACGATGTGCTCCAAGGAAAGAGTTTATGTTTGTGTGTGTGAACCCATGTATGTGCAGATGTGTGTTTGGGGTGTTTGGTGTGGGTAGGACTGTGCCCAGTGGGCACTGGGCTTTTGGGGGGGAAGAATGCCTGTGGTGTAGTCAGGGTGCGAAGCAGGTTTAGGACATATTGGGGGTGGCGATGAGGCAGGCGAGTTCGGAGAATGCGTGCAGCTTTGACGTTGAGTTGAGGGCTGAGCAAGCATATGTGATCAAATGTGTTTGGGTGTCTTGAGGTGTGTGGGGATCTGGGGGGAGATGAGTCGTGAGCTCAAGTAAGCCAGGGTGGACCTTCAAAGGAGCATGTGTTGGGTCTGGAAGCAAGTACCCACTTGTGTGTTGGGGTCTGTCAGGGGTGAGATATGACATGCTACCAGGTGGTTGCATCACCTCTTCCTCATCCTCCCTCTCTGAGTCTTTCTAGGGGCTCTGGGACTCTCTGCCATGGCCACCAAAGAGAGGGTCCCCAGTGCTGACTGAAGCCCCATACTACCCCAGCCCCCAGCTCTGAGGTCTCTGGACAGGAGCCAGATTTGAACCGGGGAGCAGGAGGGAACATCCTCTCCCCTCTCAGGGGACCCAGCGATCCCTTTTTGTTCCCCCCCTTGTCTTCGATATTAAGTATTCAAACCTCATTTACATCCTTATTTTTCAATTTGCTGCCACAGTAGTTTAATTTATTCGATATAATTTCTTTTTCTGAGGGGACATTAATCATTGCCCTGTGCTTTTGGGCGCCTGTGGGATCTCTGCGTGTGTATGTGTGTGCGCATACGCATCTGTTGGGGGGGGGGGGCTCTGTGGGCGAGTGTGCATCTGCGTTCGTGTGTATCTGTGCCTGCTCACACTTGTGTCTGTGTGTGAGTGAGGTGCAAGTTTGTCGTGTGGGTGTGAGAGAGAGTGTGGGTCTTTGTGAGAGGGTTTTGAGTGTGAGAGGGTCGGGGTGGGGAGGAGGTGTGGGAGGGTGGTGTGAGTGTGCTACATTGATCGGGTCCTCTTCCTCCTGGTCCTTCGTAGGATGTCAGCAAGAAGGGGAAGTGGGGCACACTTGAGGTGGGGTCCTCCCAGTACCCCCCGTCAGCTTTCCCTTCTTGAGAGTGTGCCCTGGACAGTTGTAGCTGGAAATGTTCTAGAATCCCTGGTCTCTGAAGAAAGAGAACTGAAAGAGGTGGAAACACACAGAGATAGGGAGAGACAGACAGATGAGAGAAAGGCCGGCCACGGCAAGGGAAGAAAGAAAGAGGGGGAAAGAAACATGGAGAATGATGGAGAGAGACGCAGGAGAGAGGGAGAAGTGAGCAAGCCGGCAGCGTCTCAGCCCATAAAGTCCCTGGAATGGGAGGAAGGGGCGCGAGACTCCCGCCTCAGCTCAGGCCCAGTCATGGCTCAGTGCAGTGATGGGGGGCGGGGGGGGGGGGGGGTGGGTGGGGGTGGGAGGACTGGTTGCTCCCAGGAGCTGAGATGAGTGGAGTGGCTTGGGGGAGGCTTGTTTGGAGAGAAGAGGCAAGAGGAAGGGGTAAGGGAGAGGGGGGGAAGAGAGAAAACCCCTCTTGGTGATATAACTCAGGGGAATGAAGCCAAGGAAAAATTCCAGTGTTGTTGAAGGGATAAAAGGGAGGAAGCTCCCAGATGCTAGCTCCCCTCTCTACCCTCAGTATATCTGGGCAAATCCATGGCTTCCTAAGACCCTCTTTTGGTCCCTAGCCCCTGAACCCCTCAGTTTTCCTTCTCTGGCATGTTTCTGGAACTGCCAGGAGCTAATGGTAAGGTCACCATGACATCTCACTTAATCTTTGTAACAACCTGAGGTAAGAGTCGGTCTCCCCACTTCAGAGAGGAGGAGAGGAGAGGTCAGAGCTTATCCAAAGTCCAGAAGAGGTCCAGAGCCAGGATTTATGGCATATCTGCCTGAGGGCCCATGCTGAGATTTCCCCCTCCCTCAGCTGCCTCCTAGGGTCGTGTCCACCCCAAACCTTCCTTTCTCAGCACTATACAGGTATGACACACACACAAAACAATATCTGGGACCCAAGGGTAAAGGAGGTGGCCTTTTGGGGGCAGGAGTCAGGAGGCTGGGGGTGACCTACTATAGCCTTAGCCCAGCTACCCCCAGCTGTGAGGACATTGAGGCCCAGGACCTGAGTGCCCCCAGGGCTCATATGGACCCTGTCTTTCCTCTCATCCAAGGGTCAAAGTCCCCTTAAAGATCCCTTCCAGGGGGCGTCTGGGTGGCTCAGTTGGCTGACTTCGGCTCAGGTCATGATCTCACAGTTCGTGAGTTCAAGCGCCGCATCGGGCTCTGTGCTGACAGCTTGGAACCTGGAGCCTGCTTTGGATTCTGTGTCTCCCTCTTTCTCTGCCCCTCCCCCCACTTCTCAAAAAATAAACATTTTAAAAAAATAAAAGAAAGAAAGAAAAGACCCCTTCCAGAAGGTGGAGGCCAAAACCCACTTAGGCTTGGACTGGCTGACTGCTTGGGGCCTGGTTTCTCCACCCAGGACCAGTTTCAAACAGCTATGACCTGCCCATTTTAGCCTTACCCAGATAGTGGCCCAAGGCTCAGGGTTTAGGGAGAGAAGCTTCTTTCTCTGAAATTATAAAAGTGAAATTTTGAAAAATGGTCTGAAATTGGACTTCTTGAGGTCTATAGATTTAAATAGTCTAATACCAAATCCCTATGATCTGAATGTCCCCAACAACCAAGCATTTGAGTGCATAGGTGGGACCTAGGGCTGATGATGAGCATCTAGGTGGGAAATCCGAGATGGAAGAGTCTGCATCATTCCAGCCTCAGATCTTCAGCCCCACCCCCACCTTCCTTGTGCTGTCTCCCAACCCAGAGAAGCCGTTCTTTGATCCTTACCCTCCAGGAGTTGGTCTCAGGCCTCACACCCAGGCCCCAAGCACAGACATGTCACACGGAAACCATCACCCACTAGGGTCAGTGATAACTGGGTGTCGGCGAGAGAGGGGGTCCCTGGGCATGTGGGGAGGGGGCAAGGGGACAGGCCTGGGGCCGAGGAGAAGGTAGCGCGTTCATTTGAATAATGGGCAAAATCAAATTAATTCTACATTAAATAGTTGTGAATAAAGGGTTGAAGTCAGCAGTTTCAAACTTGTTTTCCTTAATTACTTTCCGTGTTTAATGTCATTAAGAAGATTAAAAATTCATTAACAAGAGTACTAAAGTGGCAAATCAGGAAAGTGATCACTCCAGGTTAGAAACTCCGCTGAGGCCGCACAGTGAGCCTTCTGCAGGGGGCATGGGTGGGGGTGGGGGCCGAGAGGGTTGGGGACAGACAGGCACTCACACACTTACATACTGATACACAACAGCTCCATAAACACACGTCCATAATATCGGTGGGCATCCACACATGGATACACGCACACTCAGACATTTTCACTCATCGATACCCAGGACTTCTGTGATTGTGGGGAGACAGTGTTTTGGGGTCTGTAGCTAATCGGGTCACAACTCCATAAATCCCTCTCCTAAGAAGGGAATTAAAGATCAAACTTTCCTGACAGACAGTGCAAGGTCATAAGAATCAGTGTCAGCTCAGTGGTGTCCGAGTTCACTTTCCTGTCTCCTGGTCTTGTCTGTCTGTCCCTGTCTCCCCTCCCTTCGCCATCCCTCCCTCACTAAAGGGCTCTCTCAGGGCAAACCTGATCAGTTTCCTGGGAGGAGCTGCTGACTTTGAAGCTTAATTATGCTGGAAAAGGATCCCCTTTGTCTCCTTAGCTTGTTGGGGAGGGGGGAAGAGTCATGTTACCTCTGGGAGAAGAAACAAGGAGACAAAGGGTAACATGGGTGGGGAAAGGAGAAGGCAGAAACAGCTGGGGAAGTGGCACCCAAGTGTCCTGGTCTTCAGAGTGGATCCTCACTCAGTCACCCATCGCTAACCTCACCCTTTCACCCTGCCTTTTCGCCCATCATGTTGGCTAACCCCCTTCCTCCCCAGTGCCATACTTTACCCCCTTCATCATGAAAGGACCCTCCTTGAGTCAGGACAATGTTCCCTGTGGCTATCACAATCTCTGTGACTGCATTTCTGTTTTTTTCTCTAGGCCCCAAACTCGGGACCAAGTCCCTGAGGGGGTCTAGGCTGCCTTGGGTGCACCTGTGCCTTTGTGGCTATGTTATGTGTCTGATGGCTGTGTTGGTAATTGTGTGTGTGAGTGTGTGTGGGTCTGGTTACATGCGGAGAACCATAGTCTCAGCTGGAGAACTCCGTATGAATCATAAACAAGTACACCTGGACAGCCTTGCGATTCTAATGGAATGAATTCCCTCTGATTTTATAGGTGGGAGAGCCAAACTCTGGGAAGATGAAGTTCTCCTCAAGAGAAATGAAAACCTGGGCCTACACAAAAACTTGTACAACAATGGTTGGAGCAGTATTTTCCATAATGGCCCAAAAGTGGAAAGAACCCAAATGTCCATCAACTGGTGAATACGTAAATAAAATGTAGTATATCCATACAATGGGATATTATTTGGTCATGAAAAGTAATGAAGTACTGATTCATGTTACAACATGGGTGAATATTGAAGACTCTATGTTAAGTAAAAGAAGCCAATCACCAAAAAAACCCAAACACCATGCATTCTTTTAGTTCCTTTACACAACGCGTCCAGAGTCGGCAAATATACAGAAAAAGAAAATAGATTAAGAGTTGCTTAGATCTGGGGGTGGGGAGTATTGGGGGAAGAGGAGAGACTGCCAATGGGTATGGGGTTGGGGGGAGATGGTTCAAATGTCCTAAAATGTCTCACAGTGAGGGGTGCTGGTTTGATTAAGCGTCTCACTTCGGCTCGGGTCACAATCTCGTGGTTTTGTGGGTTTCAGCCCCACGTTGGGCTCTGCTGCTTCAGATCCTGTCTCCCTCTCTCTTTGCCCCTCCACTCTCTCTCTCTCTCTCTCTGTCTCTGTCTCAAAAATAAAAAAACATTTTCCAAAAAATTTTAAATGGCTTACGGTGATGGTTGCACGACCCTGTAGATCTACTAAAAACCATTGACTTGAACACTTTAGATAGATGAATTGCATGATATGAGAATTATATCTTGATAAAGCTGTTATTTTTAAAAAGTAACATGACTTGCTTAGGGTCTCCCAGCAACTGGGAGGTGACACTCGTACTAGAATGTGGTCTCTTGACCCTAAGCTCGGTGCTCTTTCCACGAGCCCTACAGTGTCTCAAAAATCTTGCCATGGAGACTCGAAGGCCAAATCCTATATGTGCAGGGGTGTCCACATCACATCTCGGCTTTTCTGTGGGGTTGTCAAATTTCTGTCTCTGAGAGTGCGACTTGTTATGTGTGTGCACATAAAGATTTGTGGTCTCACAACTGTGTGGGCCTCACCAAGCATGGCTCTGCACATCTGCGTGTAGGCCCGTGGGTCTCTCGATTGTGAGCGTTGTCTGTGCCCATGAACTTCTGCTCGCTGGCGCACCGTGTCTCTGGGTGTTTGCATTTGCAGGTATATATCAGGTTGTTCCCAAGTCTCTGAATGTCAGCGCATGCGTCTGGGCCCACGAAGCCAGGGGACTTCATGGGAGTCTGTGTTCATGTGTTCTTGCATGGCAGTGTTTCTACCTGTGTAATGTGTCTCAGTGGGTGCCCATGGATTTCTTAATGCGTCAGCCTACGAGTCTGGGCTCATATGCCTTCACCTCTGGGGCTCTGCCTGTGATATGTGTTAATGTGTCAGTGCATCTGTACACATGTCCATCCACATGTTGGTATGCTGGCATCCACACAGGTCCATCTGTGGGCGTTTGCACCTATGTGGCAGGGGCCCATGGGCCTGTCCATCTGAGTCTGTGTGTCTGAACCCCTCCCGCAGGCACCAGTCCCAGAAGGCGCCTGCCTCCCCACCCCCGCCTCTGACAGCCGTGGAGAGAGCTACACAGTAAATTCATGGCCGCCCGGCTGGGAAACAGGCGGCTGCAATGGAAAGGAAGCATGGATTTGCATATTGAATTAAAATTAAGAGCTAATTATGCAAATAAATTATGACATTTGGCAGGAGAATTTGCTTCAAGATCATTTATTACGTTCTTTTTATAACAGTGTGAGCATTTAACGGTCAAAGACAATATTTTAAGGGAAAATTAACGCAAGATTATTAACCTAAAAACAATTCCACATTAATGAGATGGTGAGCTGGTCCCCCCCACACACCTGGGCAGGTCTAACGCCTAGACTGGGAAGGCCTTTTTCTCCTCCTCTCCTTCCTTCTCCCAGTCCGCAGGGGTGCAGGTGGCAGGGGGCTGGGAAAGGGTGAGTGTGCCTGGGTTTGTATTTCTCAATGGGGAGGTCTTGCTGAGCTGAAACTCCCACCTAAGATCGGAGCTCTGGGCTGCATTTAGGAGGCCACACAGAGGATGAGTTAAGCCCCACCCCCAAACATGCCTAGTCGTGAAAAACATGATCTTGGCCTTGGGAAGCCCCCATTCTAAGGAGAAAGACAGAGCCCCACCGTAGAAATGGCTCTGTAAATACCAGTTGGATGGGACCTGGAAAGTAGGGATTAAACAGTGTGGTTGTGCCCCACCTTATCCAGCCCCCTCTCCCTCCTCCCAGATTCCCTGGTGTCCTCCAGTCACTCGGTGCTCCAGAGCTCTGAGCTCTACATCCCTCCAGGTCCCATTGTCTCGATTTTCCCTACAACCTTAATCTGTCAGCCTCGCTTTCATTTTTGCGAAGTGGCAAGGAGAGCGGGGCTCTAATCTGGGTTTCCCTGGGATGCCCTAACACATCCTACATCAGTGGGGAGTAAGCCCCAAAAGAAGTGGTGGGTGATGTCATACATGGGCCCCAATTTTCTCTTTGCCAGTGTGTGTTTGTGTGTGTACATGTGCGTGTATGGCATCTACTCTACTGACCCCTGTGCAAGCTCTGTGGTGCGCAGACTCTTAGGGCAGACCTTTGCAGTGTGGTTCCGTGGAAGGGAGCCCAAGATCTTCCCATGGGCTTCCCTGCTAGGTGAAAGCCTTTGGTTTCCGGAAGGCCCCTGTTCCGATGCAAACAAGCTCCACGGGAGACAACATGGTATCACCTGCCATCACATGATGCCAGTATTTGGTTCTTCCTAGAATGGCCACAGGAAGGGACAGCCATTCCTCATGCTTGGCTATACCTCCAGGCCCAGCATTTCCTTTGGGTTGTGCCAAACAACTTTGAGACAGGGGCCGGGTATCGCTGGGGCAGAGCAGGGTGGTGGAAAAGACTGTGGCTTTGGACTAAGAAGACCTGAGGTCATCTCCTCTGCCATTTACTGGCAAGTCCCCTCTCCCGCCCCCATGCTGGGTGTCCACCCTTCTCCACCCTGTTGTGGACTTGGGAGGCTGGCCTGCAATCTGCATCTGCAGGCTCCCTTGGGTTTGACCAAAAGGGGGCGCCAGCGAGAGATGAGAGGGAGTTGGAGTTTACTCCTTGAATCCCTTCTGTGCTGGCTGCTGCTGCCTCTCCCTGCGGCCCTCCCTCCTGGTTCTGGTCACCCGGGTTGGTCATGGCTTCCCGCTGTTACCGGCCCTGTGACCCTGCATCACTACTTCCACTTTTTCTAATCCTCGCCCCTACTTTTGTAAATAGTTGTTTTATTAAACTCTCCTCAGATGAACCAACAGAGTATACTTCTTATGTTTCCCGTTGAAACTCTGGTTGGGACATTCCCAGAGCCCCTCAACCTCCTCATCTGTAAAACAGGAATGGTAAGATACAGCTGACAAATGACTAGTACACATCCAGGGAGATCATGTGTACCAAGGGGCTTTGTGATTTTTAGATCCCAGATCCGAACGCATGTTTCCAGGTAGAAAACTAGACCAAGAGTTAGGCGGATGTCAAAACCACCTCTGCTGTGAAGATCTTGTGTGCCTTTGGATGACTCATTTTGCCTCTCGGGGTCCGATTTCTCACTGACAACATGCGAGGCCTGAACTCCTAACTTTAAGGGGCAGTTGTAGAAAGTGGTGATTCTATGTTCGTTTTGCTGTTGAGAAAAAAGAGGTCGGGTGACATGCCCAAGGTCACACAGCAGGTTCGTGGCCATCTGCCTGAGAATCTATCTGGGGTGTAGGAGCCTGGGTGGGGTCCATTGTTGGACCTTGGAGTCCTGATGGAGCAGACAGGCCTGGCCGGAGGAGCCCAGGGCTGGGGGCCTGTCCCCACGTCTGACTGGCTCACTCTGCCTCCGAAGGCAGGGTGGACCATCCCCTGGAGAGAAAGGGTGGGATTATTAATAACGGCGCTAATAAGAGAGAGAAAACAAAGCCAGCAGGGCCTGAGCATTTTTTAAATAAAGAAATTTCCCTCATCTCGTGGTTAATTTAAAAGGTTTATTTCTTGAAATGAACCCTCTTCATCAAACCCCCGATCCTTGAAGATCGGAGGCGACTGCGAGTGCCGGTAATGAATTGATTTGTAACGTGAGCGACACGGCGCCCTCCCGCCCGTGCCCACTGCGGGCCTTTAATCTGCGGTGTTTAAGGGGAAATGAGCTTCTCCATCTTTTGGCCTGAAACCCAGCACCAGGCACCGGAGCCAGCAGGCAAGGCCCAGGCACAGTAGATGCCCCCAACCGGACGGGTCCGGGTAGCAGGCCACCAGCTCCCGGCCCCTAGCACCTCTTTCCCTTCCTCTTAGGAGGGAATCAGAAGAGCCCCTCAAACCGATACAAACCAAACCACACGGACCCACAATCAGCTGAGCAGATGTACCGCCATACCCACACGCATGGTTTCACTGAGCCATCATCAGACCACGGCTGCGCTTAACTGCACAATCCTCAACGTCACATAAATGGTCTTCCTTCAGGTAGAAGAAGCAGAAATAGAGTTACACAGACCCCCTCTACTTATTATCATAAGCATCCGTAGAACTGCCTCCAGGCCCGGACATCCAGCCACACGGGAGCACATACTCTGGACAGAAGACCTGCATTTCTACAGGCACGACAATGAATTTGGGAATATTTGGCAATGCAGAGGTAGTGGCATGGCGTGGTAGGGACTCCATGGGCTTTGAGCCATAGAGCAGGATTTGAATCGAAGTCCCATTAATTCCAATCCGCTAGACCTTTCTCAATCTTGATCTCCTCATCTGTGGAACTAGAGCAACATCTCCCTCATGGGGTTCTTGTGAGGGTGACATTATGTATCGCATGTAAAATTGTTAATATACAATTTTATTATTACGTAAATTGGTAGCTTCATGGGGGCACCTGGCTGGCTCAGTTGGAAGAGCACGAAACTCTTGATCTTGGGGTTGTGAGTTTGAGCCCCATGTTGGATGTCGTGATTACTTTAATACATTTTTGTTTTAAAACTTCAAAAACATTTAAATCGTGGGGCGCTTGTGTGGCTCAGTTGGTTAAGCGTCCAACTCTTGATTTTGGCTCAGGTCATGACCTCACAATTTGGTCTGTGAGATCGAGCCTTGCATCAGGCTCTGTGCTGACTACACAGAGACTGCTTAGGATTCTCTCTCTCCGCCCCCCCCCTCTCTCTGCCCCTCCTCTGCTCACATGTACATGTGCATGCACACACACCCTCTCCCTCAAAATAAATAAATAAATAAATAAATAAATAAATAAATAAAATTAAGACAATTTTTTGAATTGTTAGCTTCATGAAGACAATAACATTTGCGAGTGAAGTAATATATGTCGAGTATTTAGAACTTTGGCATAGGGTAGGTGCTTGGTAAATGCTAGCTAATAGCATACTCGTCACCCTCTACTGGATCCTCAACACCTACTACAGTGCTTGGTATACATTTTAAAGTAGAGTTATGTTAAATTATCCCTCACACATCGTTGATATTAATGGAAAGGTAAGTATGAGAAAGAGAGAGGTGCAGTAACATGATCACTTAGTGAGTGAATTGAACCCTCTCAGCCAGCCTTTGAGATTATTCTAATATGTACCCATTTGCAAATGATGAAGCTGGGCCCCGAGAAGGTAAGTGGATTGCCCAAGGTCACATAGCTGGTAAATGGAGAAGAAGGGATTTGAACCCAGGTAGCCAGACTCCAGAGTCTGCTTGCGTTATGAGTGATGTTGAAAACAAAAAATTTCAGGAACAGCCTTGCTCTTTAGGGGGACCCATGTGTGCTTGGGGCAGAACCGGGTACGCCTGGAGACTGCCTCCTTGGAAGTCACCTTGAAGCTCCCACCAATCCCCTCCAAGCTGTAGGCCAGAGGCTTGGAGTCATCTCTGGTGGCGGGTCTGCGGCAGGTAAATGAGTGATGCTGGCTCTGGGTGGCTCTCAGACCTGTCGCCCGGCTAGAGTTTTTCTGTGCTTTCAGCTTCGCCACCTCCTCTGCCTCTAACTGATCTCTGGTGCCAGTCTTGACTGCTCAATTTTGAAGTATGTGTGAAGTGGGTGAACCCAAACCCAAAATGGCCCTGGGCACATGCACGTGGCCAAATACTGCCTTCTACCTTCCACCTTCCTGCTTTGGCCACTGCCACATTTCCCACCACCACTTGGAGGCCAGGAGAACCACCACAGCTCTTCTCCTTGTCCTCATGGTCCCCTTCTTGCCCAGGGAGTGAGACAGCTGAGACAGTGGTTTGGTCACAGGCTGCATTCAGGTTGGAGGAGCCACAAATCTTCCACATGGCCTCAAGGCCAGTCTTTATGTGGGTCTGACTCTCCTGGGCTTCTGAAGGGCTCCTCTCTTCCTCCACGTTCCACGGCCCCTTCCCAATCTCAGTCCTGGAGACAGTGAAGGCTCACGGGCCTTCCTGAATGGCCCTCCAGGCATCAGTTCGACCAGAGTCTCAAGGTAGCCCCAAGAAGTGAAACACCACGTGCCCAACCCAGGAAGACTCTGGGGGCCTCTGCCCATGCCCATGCTCCTCTATACATCCACGTCTCTCCTCATTCTGCACTATGGCACTGAGTGGGCACAGGGCGGGGGCGAGGGGTACGTGCTCCCCTCCTATGACTTCCTAGAAGAAAATCATTTTTTGTAACCGTTGGAATCCTGATTGAGCTGTCAAAAGTACATGAAACCAGCCACATGAATGGTAAACTATCCATCAGTCACAGGCCTATTTGTTCTGAGACAGTATAAACATCACACATTTTTCTTCAAAATAGAAAATAATACTTACCCCATCACATCCAGGTAATGTGGTCCCCACCCCACCAAGAAAACTTATTGG
Organism: Prionailurus bengalensis; assembly: GCF_016509475.1. NCBI lineage: Eukaryota > Metazoa > Chordata > Mammalia > Carnivora > Felidae > Prionailurus > Prionailurus bengalensis. The sequence continues at coordinate 58,852,878 of NC_057351.1, forward strand.
TCACACTGGTCTATTCCCTTCTCGTCTCCCAAATCTTTCTATTCTTTTGTCCACCAATCCCACTTTCCTGGAAGCATTACCTCAGTTCTGCCTTTCAGCTTTCTCTCTGTTTAAAACCAGATTTAGCACCCCCTCCCCCAAGTTAGTAAATGTTAAGGAGAAACAGGAAGCAAATCACCCTTGAAGAGACAACCTAGTTTGGACCCAACACAGATTCTGGTCCCTTGAATGAGCACTGACACAGACAGATGTACGGTCAGTCCCTATTTGCCTTCGGAGAGTGTGATGAGGGCCCCTCTGGGCCCGCCTAATGCCTGCCCACTGGCCTGGGGTGATGGCGATGAGAAAAGGGGTTCACCCACCCTTTTAGGTAAGACCTCTCCCCCTGCAAACCTCGGCAGGGCTTTGTCCCTTAGAGGGACTCTAGAGTCAAGGGAACATATGACAGGAACCTGGGTATTTTTTGAGCCAGCTGAAAGAGACCACAGCTCTCTCTCTTACCTCTCCTCTAGGCCTCCATACATTGGTTTCCAGAAAATTCCATCCTGGGCAATGACCCCAGGTGGCAATAACAGATAAGTAGGGATGGATGGATGGATGGATGGATGGATTGGCAGCAGAAGAGGCAGACAAATGATGGACAGAAAGACAGACACGTACATGCAAACACACCCTGACATACACATCCCCACACCAATCATAGAGACACATTCAGTGCAGCATAGGAGTTAAGAGTAAAGGCTCTGAAGGCGTCCATTTAAATCTACCTGCCCCGCTTGTCTTGAGGCGTGTGACCTTGGATAAGTTAGTTGACCTCACTCAGCATGCCTCAACAGAAGATGGGAGTAATAGTAGGGTCTACCATGTGGGGTGGTAGGAACTCGGTGATAGCTTTGGTCAGCACAGTGCCCAGCAGAGAGGAGTAAATGCGCAATAACTCATCACTGTCACTCTTATCATCACGTTGCACACACTTGGCGCACACACGTAACCACTCATGGGAAGCAGAACCTCTTGCAAACTCAGATAACACACACGCAGGCAAAGGCGCACACACTGACAGAAATATAGGCTGACATGCAGAGGTGGCACAGAGTGGGGGTGAGCAGTGCACTCAGGAGCCACAGTTCGAACCCAAGCTCGGCTGTTTGCTGGCTGCGTGATTTGGAGCAAGTTACTCAACCTCGGTTTTCACATCTATAAGCTGAGAATCATCATCCTAATAATAAGTTCCTCCTTGATAGGATTATGGTGACGGACAAATGAGTTAATATTTATAAAGCACTTAAAACACTGTGTGACACATAGTAAACACTGCGGGTTTGATAAACACAATAAATCTCACAACCTCGCAAGCTAATACCTGTCTAGCTCCTAGAGTTTACAAAGCGCTTTCACAGGCATAATAATCTTATTAGATCCACCCAATAAATTCGCAGTCAGGATTATTATCATCCTTATTTACAGAGGAGGAAACTGAGGCTACAAGAGGTTTGTACAAAGCCCGGCAGCCTGCGAACGGGCAGGTGGTGGGTAATCCAAGTCTCTCGGCTTTAAGTTCCGTGATCTTTGTACTAAGCAACACGCCGTGAGTGTGTATGTGAGTGTGTTTACCGAAGAGGCTTTCTCTGCCTTTGTATCGGGCTTCTCAACCCTCTTCACCCTTCCCATCTCCCCCCGTAAGAGTCCCATGCCTAGGGAATGATTCAAGTCAGCTGTTCTCCTGTACCTACAGCATCAGCATCATCCGGGAGCTTGCTGGCCATGCAAATTCTCAGACCCCCTTCGACAACTGAATCACATGGGGGGGGGAGGTAAGGAGGTGAGGAGGGCTGGGGGAAGCTTCTGGAAGAAAAGAACCTCAACCTGGGCCTCAAATGATGGATAGAGGAGAAAACTCTGAAAAGGTCTGGACGAACACCATCTGGGGAGAGAAGGGGTGGAGTGTGGCTTGTTGGAGTGAGGGTTTCGGGTGGAGGGTGCTGGGGCTGAGGCTGAAGCCATTGGATGTGTGTCTTTTGGTCTCTCCTAGACGCTACACCCAGTTATGTGATCTGTCTTGAATACCTAGAAAGAGGCTTTGTAAGAATTTATCCGCTACAGACAAACCCCAGTGACCCTTCTCCCACAGAGTCAGAGCATTGCTGAAGTATTCCCTCCCCTTACCTCACTCCCTAGATTTGCCCCCAGTGTGACAGCTCCAGACCTGAATGGCTGCGGGGGCTCCCAGCCTCACTCCCATTGGGCCAGGAATCATAAAGTGAGGGGGTGTTTTGCAAGGGAGATGGGGGGTGGGCAGCTGTGGCCTTCTCCCCGCTTCTCTTCCGGGGCCCGAGCCAGGGCCGCCAGCAGAGTCACCAGCACATTAGGAGGCCTGGCGCTCCTTCCACGACCCCCATGTGCGCACTCGAGGCTGAGACTCTGCGCTGGGAAGAGTCCAGGGTGAGCTGGCCAGGGGCTCCAAGGCTGGAGAAGAACAAGCCAAACCCAGCCCCCCTCCCAGCCCCCTGTGTCCTGCCCGGGGCTGCCACTAGGAGGCTAATGAAAAGGGAAGAGGCAGGCCAGGGCTTGGGCCAGCAGGCGACAGCAAGGGGACAATGTGAGGCAGGAGGGGGGCGGCCCTCAGGCAGGGACAGACAAAGTCCCCATATGGGAAGCAGACGGAGCCGCCCCGCCCCCCTCGGTCCTGGGGCCTCGGCAGCGGCAGGCAGCCTCTCAGCTAAATGTCGGGGCCTGGGTAGTTTGTGCCCGAGGAAGATGAGCCCACGGGGCTGCGGCAGGAAAAGGAGAAGGAGGGAAACTCTCCGTTCAGCAAGAGCCCCACGGAGGACTCTGCAGGAGGACGGGGAGCCAGGAGCGCACAGCACTCACGGCAACCACGTTCCCGCTTTCCTAAATACTTGTGAAGTAAACCGTTAATCCGGGCCCAAAGTGAAAGAGTAAACAATACAGAAGTGTGCGGAGTAAAAGGTGAAACTCCCCTGTAGCCTGCAACCCCGCCGACTTCCTTCTTCAGAAGCAATTATTTGGAATACGTGCCTTCAGGCAAAGGCCACTTTCTGGTGTAAATCCGGGTGAGTCTGTGGCCGGTCACATTCTCGGCAAGCGGGGCCCCCCCTTGGAGCAGAGCCCCGTGGAGGGCGGCAGGGACAAGATGATGCGCACACAGGCCTGCCTGCCCGCGATCCCCGGCTGTAAATCATCTGGAGAGGTTCTGCTGCTGCCCAACTTTACCGTCTCTCGAGAATTTTAAAAATCTTCTGTCTTTTTTTTTTTTTTTTTTTAATTTTTTTTTTTCAACGTTTATTTATTTTTGGGACAGAGAGAGACAGAGCATGAACGGGGGAGGGGCAGAGAGAGAAGGAGACACAGAATCAGAAACAGGCTCCAGGCTCTGAGCCATCAGCCCAGAGCCCGACGCGGGGCTCAAACTCACGGAGCGTGAGATCGTGACCTGGCTGAAGTCGGACGCTTAACCGACTGCGCCACCCAGGCGCCCCAAAAATCTTCTGTCTTTATGAACGCCAAGCTCCCTCCTTCGTTTTGTGTCTCCCTGTCTTTAAGTTTTCATTCAGCTTGTTTGTTTTTTGCTCACGAATTAATTATTTGTGCTCGTGATCAGGAGGTAGGAATGAAATGTTTAGAATTCCACACTCAGCTGAGGGCTGAAGCGTTTTCAGAATGGGGCCCCAGCCAGGCTGCCCCTTCATCTCCCAGATGTGAAAATCTGAAAATTGAACGAAGGTTCTGTTCCTTTCTGGGACACCCTGTCTGGGACTCGGAATTACACTAGTCTCTTCCCTGGAGGAGGGAACTAGCAATGATTGTGCTCTTACTCTGTGTCAGACCCTTCATGTGCTGTGCCAGTCAGGACCTGCTGGGCTGCAGGTGATAGAAACCCAGTTTGAACCAGTGTAGGCGAAGAGGCGAATGTACGGGAAGTGATGTGGACACCCCAGGTAATAAAAGCAAGGTTCAAATAATCAAAGAGCCGGAAGGGCGGAGTTGGTACAGAACCTCAGGAACCCTCAGAAGGGGACCTGGATGGACACCAGGATGCTCTGTGTCTGAACTCTCACCTGCAGCTCCCACCACAAGGGGAGGATCAACTCTCCTCTCTTCCAGGGCGAAGGATCCCAAAGAGGGACCTGATTGGTCCCCACAGGTCACGTGTATAGTCTAGGACCAGGTGACGCTGGCCGGGGATAGGATAGGGTCAGAAGACCCTGAGACTACACGTTGGTTTCCAGAAGAAGAGAACCACCATGTTCAGTGGAGCTTGGCCATTGGTACTGGAAGTCTACTACAGTAGGTGGGTTCTTCTCATCTTCACAAGTCTGTGAGGTAAGAATTGTTATCATCCCATTTTTCAGGTGAGTAAATTGAGACTTGGGACACAGACTGGTTAGCCTAGAACCCAGATCCAAAGCCAAGTCTGTCTGACTCCAAAAACCCATGCCCTTGATAGGTATAATGCTGATTTTCTTGAAGAAAGGAAATGGCACACAGCACATCAATGTGAAATATATTTCTGGCAGGCCAGCTGTATGCCAGGCAGTGTGCTAAGCTGTGTGGGGCGGTCAGAGATGGGCCAGATGGCATTACGTCCCAATAAGATCACATTCACATGTACAAGGGGTTAGGATTTATTTGGACACATTTTTTTTCTTGGAGGGGAGGGACAGAGATCAACCCATAACAGACACAGTCAGAGCTGTGCTTTGGATAGGCTGCTTTTATAGAGGTGACCAGCACAAACTACATCCTAGACAGGTGGCGAGGAGACTGCTCGGGAAACAGGAAATAAGGCGATCTGATTTGGGCCCGTGACAATGGGGGATGAAGATTTTCTAGGACCTGACATTGCTGGGGTGGGGAGGGATGAGGAAGTGGAGAGAAAAGGCTCTACCAGTGGAAGGATGAAGGCATGAGCCGGGGGCAGGGGGTGGGTGGTCCAGTAAACTCTAAACTCTTGGAGGGCAGGAACCGTGTCCTCCACTTCGTGTCCTCAGTGCCTGGCACAGAGCCTGGGCATACTCAGTGCTTGCCGAATGCTTGTGAAAGAAATGGATGTGTTCAGTTTTGCACGTGGTGAATTCGACATACCAGTTGACGCAGGCAGGTGGAAATTCAAGCTGGTCATTCGGTAGGTGGAATTTGGGGGTTAGAAGTTGGGCGTCTATTTCCAGACCGATTATGGGTCAAGTTGCAATTGAGTCTATGAAAATGCAGAGAGGGGAGAGAAGGGGTGGGAGGGCTGAATCCGTGGGGCCCTGTCGCACTTAGGGGATGGGAGAAGGCAGAGGAGCTGGTAGGAGGCCAGCAAAGGAAGTTCAGGGATGGAGGAGGGGCAGTGGGAAGGTGCAATGTCATGGAAATCAAGAAAGGAGACTGTTTCAAGGAGGAGGGGTGGAACTTCTGCCAAACGCGCAGAGGTCGCAGAGAAGAAATACTGAGAGGAGCCTGTGGATTTGCTAATTAAGAGACTAGCAGCAGTGTCCCCACCTGGTTAGGGCAGGAGGTGAGGGGAGCCTACTCGGGGGCAAAGAACCTGAGAAGGGAAGGAGTCGGTGCACGTGTGTACGTGTGTGTGTGTGTGTGTGTGTGTGCGTGTGTGCATATGCTCTTGCACTCCTCACAGCTGTGTGGACCTGGTCGGGCTCCAAGAGACAGAATAAAAACAAAAACGGGGCGCCTGGCTGGCTCAGGAGGCGGAGCAGGCAACTTTTTAGCTCAGAGTTGTGAGTTCGAGCCCCATGTTGGGTGTAGAGATTACTTAAAAATAAAATCTTTAAACACACAAAGAACAGCAACAATAACAACAACAAAGCCAAAAAGCTGGGGGATAGGTTGGCACGTCAGGGTTCACAAGTGGGGAGATGATACGGGGTAGAAGAGAGATGGCCCCGGAAAAGGGAGAGTAATCCTTCTTGCCAGGAGAATCCTCTGTGAGGGTTGAGGACAAGGACGGCCCAGGCAGGTGAGAAAACAACGCCCAGCCCAGCCCAGCCCAGCCCTCAGATCCCTGAGGCGGCTTGTTGGTTGAGGTTTCTGTGGAACCTGCCCTTCGGTGGGGGGTGGGGACTGGGGCCTTGTCCTCAGTCCCTTAGTCCATATGGAGTCCTACTACTCTCGGTCTCATTTATCACAGTATCGCTAAGGCCTGAATTCATGTCTGGCACATACACAGGCGCTCAGTAAATACTTGTGGCTGGGAATAACAAGGACCACGAACAAAGATCAGTGAAGCACCTACTGTGTGCCAGGCACTCTGCATGGCATTTACCTCATTTGATACTCATAGTACCTCACAGGTAGGTACTGTTATTATCCATTTCCACTAGGAAATGGTAGGAGCAGGATTTGAACCCAAATCTGTGTGACCCCGGGACTCTCACTCTTGACCATGATGATTATCACACTGCAGGAACGTTATGAGTCTGTGATGGAGGTAACCTGTGTCTGTGTTCTGTGCTATTCGGCGTGTACTTGTGGTGTCCACAGGTGCATGCATTGGTAGGTCCTTGTGCATGCATGTGTCCCTGTGTGAAGGGGGTGCCTGTATTCAGTTGTGTGTTCTCGTGGTTTTGTGAGTACATCCCACCCCCAGGTTTGAGCTTCCAGTTTGTTTCTGCTTGAGGCAGTAATGGTTGGATTTAGCTCTCGCGTGTGTTCAGAGCTCAGTCCTGGGCCCGGTTCCCCCTTCAGAAGGCCCACGGGGGGTCTCTGCCCCCACGGTTCTGCCCATAATTCTCCTTTCTTGTTTAAAGGGGCCAGTGGGTTTAATGATTAGTTACTGCCTTGTCGATATTCTCACCCAGGGAGAGGATGAATGTTGAGGCTGCCCCCGCCCCTCACACACACACACACACACACACACACACACATTCTGTGGCAGATTAAGGATGAGGGAAGGGACCCTTCAGCAAGGAGATCTGGGGGAGGACAGCTCCAGAGAAGCTCTGCAGGGATCTTGGAAGGACCTTTCCTTATGATTCTCTTTCTCATGACTGGAAAGTAGGTATGGTGTAGGTATGTTCCCGTGTCTTTGGGAGTTTCCACCTTCCTGTGCTTTGGTGACTGGTCATCGATGTAGCCAAACGTGTAACAGTGCATAAGCCTATGTGGTTCCTGGTGTCCCTCCATGTTCATATGTGGCTGTATATGCCCATGACTATGTGCATGCCCACACCGGTACCCACAGGCAGTACATCTGTGTCGTGTGGGTGTGGGTGTGGATGTGCACACACGGATGTGTGTGTGTGGATGGGAGCACCTGCATCCTGCCATGTGTACTTCTGTCTCTGCCCTTCAGTTGTCAGAGGAGGCCCTCTTCCCATCCTGTTCTGGGTCCTCAACCCCAGTCCCACTGAGATCGGAAGCTACCCCATACCCATGTAGTGACTGGCCCTATGACATAAATGTCTCTGGGGGCAAATTCCACACTTCGTAGCTTCTGATCCCTAACCACCCTAACCATTAAGCCCGCAACTTTGACCCTCTACCCTGTGACTTTCAGCTTCTGCCCCCCAATCTAACTTCACTGGATCCTGCACTGGAAGAAAGGGGAAGAAGAGAGGGACTCAGAGGCCAGTTCCCTGTCAGGACGCAGAACCTGGGGAGGGGAGCCTGGGGGCCTGGGGCAGCTGAGGAGAGGGATAGGGAGGAGGAGGCAGGGCGGGGCTGAGCCCAGCAGGAAAGAAACGTTAGGACTCATGTCCATCCTGCAATCCCCCTGCCCCGCCACACACACACTCACACACACACTCACACACACTCACCCTGTTGGAAGGTGACATTTGCTATTAACCTTATATTGGGCCATTTTGTAAATCAATGTCACTTACATTTAATAACAAGTGTAATCAAAGGAATTATGCAAATTTAATTTGATGCTTCTTGAATTATGCAAATCCTCGGTGCACATAATGTTCTCTGACATGTGCCCGTTGGAGAGAGAGAGAGAGAAGAGAGAAGAGAGAGAGAGCATGCAAGGGAGAAAGTGGGGAGGAGCTAAGAGAGGGAGGAGGATGGGGGTGGGCTGAGATTGGGACTGGGGGAGAGGAAGGCAGCTGTGGCCCAGGTGCTCTCCGTCATGGATGGAAAGGGGTGGACAGGTCAAAAACCTCCACCTTCCCCCTGAGATCCCCTCTCCAGCTCTAGTATTCCCTCTCCCCTATCCACACACAGCACGACCTTGCTGACCATTTGTCCTCAATGTCTCCTTCTGTGAAATGGGAGTGACCAAAAAGTGCTGGCCACTCATCGGACCAAGGCTCCTGATACAGCTTGATCCTCTCAGAGGTCAATGTCTCAAGCCCCAGCCCCCATGGCAAGGTGACCTGTTGTGGCACTAGGCAATATGATTGCCTTTTTTGTTCTTAATGGTCTTGAGGTCCTGGCGGAAAGAACTGCACCATCTACCACATGATAATAAAAACCCGCCGATCTACTCCCAGGCACGTATCATGACAACCTTAACATGGCGACAATACACTTGTGTTGACACATGCATTTGTATCCAAGATAACACAGCCACAAACACCCCATGCAAACAGTATGTGTAAACATACAAGACAATCAAGCTTGGACCCAGTTACTCCCAGAAACCCACGTAAAGGCTACGAAGATACACAAACAGTCAGGTGAGCCCTTTAATACCTGGGCATTTAAAATGTCACCCGGACACACCTGGGCCCAAGAGACATTGATTCCTAGTGGTATACCTACCCCAACACATGCTGATGCTCGTGGCCAACACATACTAATCCTGACATGTGAACGTACGAGGCACATTCCCTGATGATGGCACACCTTCACCGACTCCTAAAGCAAACCAAGTGGTCCAGGAAGCTCCTAGCTGCAACAGTGTCCCTCTTTACTGTGAGGCTCTGTCTGATGTTTATGTGGCCCTGCCTTCAATGTTGTCTGGAACAGGGCGAAGATCATGACACTAGCAGAAGTGATTCTGCAGTGAGATGGGCCAAAGTGTGAGGGAAAGACCACCCAAGCCACGAAACTGTTCCCCAAACTCTGAATGCTGGTTCAAGCTGCAAAGGGACACCTCAGGAGGCTCCATCAAGGTCCTAGGTGTGGACCAGCTCCCCCCAGACCCTCACCTATTCCACAGCCCCCACTCACCACTAAGGTCATCACAGACTGGCCCAGGGCCCTGTCTGTGTGAGGGGGACAGAGCAATGGTGGGCCCCTCTTCCCTGGGCAGTGGAAGAAGAGAAGAGATCTGTTTCCTGAGACGTCAACATGAATCCTCAAGGGCTCTAGTGAAGAGCACAGGACACACACTCTATAGTCAAGAGTCACCATAATCAGTGTTCATGCTATTTTCCTTTCCCGTGTAAGTTCTGTCTTGGGTTTACAGATGATGTCTTAATTCTCTCTATTCCTTTTTCAGCCCTACCCTCATGCTTAGAGTCTAGAGGCCTATTCCTACCAAGGCATCCTCCATACTATTAATTGAATAGAGTGACCAGGGGTTTAGAGGCTTGGAAGGACCAGGGGGTCAGCGCATATCTAACAATAAGGGTGTGATGGTGGCAGTATACTTGTGCTTAAGTGTTTCTACTTATCTGTCATGTGTCATTGTGTCTTAAAGTGTTTTTCCCTGTCACTCATGTGTCATTGGCTTATTTGCACGCCCATGAATTAGAGTATGTTCACGTTTACTGTTTCAGTTTTTCATTTCTGTATCGACTCACCAGAATATTTTGTTCCAACACACTGTCTTCATGTGTGACATATACCATGGATGTGTCTCACCCTGTCTGTGAGTCAGCGTGTTCAAACTGTCACTGAGTGTGTGTTCCTATGCTCTATTTCACACATGTGAGTAAATGCATACTTGATATGTTGGGATTTTTACCATGTTGAGTTGCCAAAATATGGATGTCATCACATTGTATCCGGGTGGTTTGAGGGTGTCTGAGTTGATATAAGGTGTGCCTAAATCTATCTCGCTGTGTCTGAATGGCCCCAGTGTGTGTTTCCATGCTTGAATTGTCATCATGTGTTCTTGTGAGCAAGCATGTTTCAGGGAGCAGAGCGTGAGTCATTATGTTTAAATCGTCCACGAGTATATCATTGTATTTGCATTGTTGCAAGGTAAGGCTCTATGTGTTGCCAGGTTTGAGTTATCAGGTCCTCACTGTGGCCCCTGCATCACCGTGCATAATTGGTTTTGAGTTGATACACTATGTACCACATATTACACAATCCGTGTAATTATTTCACCTTTCTTTTAATTGTCCCCCAATTGTGAGGATATCTCCAGGTTTGAATGATCCTTGTGTGTCTCTTTGTATGACTCAAACTTTGAATTGTCATGGGTTATCTTTGTGTGGCAATGTATTTGCATTTTAACAACAGGGTGTGTATCCCTCTGAGTTGGCACAATGCAGATGCCGGGACATTGGAGCATCGTGTCATCAAATGTTGACATTGTTACAATGTGTGTCTGTGTGAATCGTTGGGTTTCAATTGTCACAATGTATGCTTATATATCACCATGTATGTGTAATGCATCTGTATTTATGGTGCAGTGCTATACTATGTGCCTGGGACTGTCGTGATTAAGTTGTCACAACGTGTATTGCCACGTGTGAGGTGTTACAAAGCCTGTTTGTCGCAACTGTTGAGTGCATTAACATGTTTGGGTTGTCAGAACGTGTCCACGTGTGGCCGTGTTGAGGCATCGCAGTGTTTTATCCTGTGGCTTTGCACACTTGTGTATCTGAACATGTTTGAGGTGTCACACAGGTGTCACACAATACACAGGTATTGCCACGTTTGAGGTGTCTCTTAAAATGCGTCTGACAACCTGCCTCACGGCATGGGTTCGAAAGTGAGAGACTGAAAAGGAGAGGGAAAGAAGGAGAAGGAAGGAGGCTGGGTCATAATCAAGACGGGATGAGATGGGGGCTGGTGGAGGTTAGGGACAGAGTGAGCTCTAATTGGCCCGCGGTGAATTATTCACATGTATAATCCTCGCAGAATTTCAGCGCGGGCAGTGCCAGTAAATGCTGTGCATGTTTAAAAGTCATTTCCATAAGTAAGTGCAATTTCTCTACTGTTTGCCCCTGTTTAATGAAGTGAAATCTTGTTTGCATTCCTCCCAATTTCCCAACGAAAGGCGCCCAACCGTTCGCACCAAAATTACACCGCCCAAATTAAAAGTCGGGCTCCAAGGGAGGTGAGGGGACGGCAGCACTGGGCCCTTCTGGGAGGGCCTGTGGAGGGGTGGGGGGCAGGCAGGAGCCGGGCCGGGTTTTCAGCTCATTGCCTCCCTGCAGTGCTGGCAATTTCAAGTGCTCCCCCCGCCATGTTCCCCACCCCTACTTGCCCCTATCAGGTTCTTGCTCTCCTTTGCCTCCCCCTTCTTTAAATGAACCCCTAGGGTACAGGGACTGGGGCAAGAGGTTTGCTCATGTATATGTAAATGCACTCCTATAAGCATTTATATACATGGTCATCTATGTACTTGTGCAACTGTGATATACAGTATACACTGTGACCACCGAAACACAACGATTCACACAAACACACCGTGTATCAACAAAACACAAATGAGTACGTGTGTTTATGGATACAGCCCTGCCCGTGTGTGTATGTGGATCTGTGTACGCATCTAGCTTTGTGTGTTTGGCGTGTTGTATCTGAGATGGATGGGTATACGAATGATGTAGCTAAAGGGAGAGAGGAGATGTGGGTGTTTGTGTAGTGTCTCTGGGTGCCCAGAGGGAGGCTCAGCTTTGTTGCCTAGGGCCCACCGCTTTCTGAGAGGCACATGGTCAACTCCGCACCCGCCCCATAGTTGGCTGCACTGGGGCCCCGCAGGATCAGAGGAATCATTGCTTCCACTCCATATGTGACAGCGCTGTGTGGCCCTGTGGGGACCAGTGAGACGACTGGCCTTCCGGCGCTAGCTCCCGTATGACGCTTGAACAAAGGTGCTGCTGGATGGGCTGGCAGGGGACCCCTCAAGGCTCTCAAAGCTCCACCCCTTCCTAGTGCCACATGGCCCCTGCAAGAGGGTCACTCACTTTGGCCCGGAGACTAAAACAGCGCTGCAGATTGCCCTTATTTGGGTCAGCTAGAAGAGAGTTGGGAAGGGGGTGAGGTGGAGTTGAGAGGAAAAGGTGGTCCCACCCACCAGAGCCTCCCAGCGACCCGTGGAATCCCCACCAAGGGCTCTTGAGGCTTTAGAATTCCGAGAGCTCAAGCTCTGGAGGCAAAAGAATGGTATTGTGTCCCTGTGTGAGGTTGTGTTCTGGTCTCTGTGGATATAACCACCCTCACCAGTTCAATCATCTTCTGCTGCCTACCTTCTTCCAGTTTACCTTGCCAGTCAGCCTGAACAGGACAGACAAATAAGTGACATGACGACAACGATACTATCACCTTCACATCCACAGACGTTAAGACCACCACCTTCTCCTCGACACATCACTGTGGGAAACTGATGGCTGGAAGAGGTTCAGTTGTCCGCTGAAGGTCTGGTGATCATTCAGAGGTGAGATCCTAAGGGAAAGGAATTCAGGGAGGGGAAGAAAGGGGTCAGTTGGTTAAGAGTCAGGGGGCCCCCTCGGAGAGGGCTTCTCTCACACCTGCCTGTTGTCCTTAGGAGGTGGGACTTCCAGGCACAGGGACAAAGTGTCATCCTGGTCACGACTTCCCCACCTTCTCTTTTCCCCTTTTGCATTCTGCTATCGATGTCATCAGCCCCAAGCACAGCCCTGACTTCTTCCACAGTTTAGAAACCATCCATGGCTCCCCACTGCCAGGCAAAACAAGCCCCTCTCAAGAGGACATTCCTTTCCCCTCAAACTTCCTTTTCTAGCCTTGCGTGGCTCCCAGTGATGCTTCCCCCCCCCTCAGTAGGCCCCCTAAGGGCCACCCAAGCAAGTAGGGAAACTACTTCCCCAACCTCCTCCATGTTTCCTCACTGCCCCACTTTTGTCCACACTCTTCCTGCTGCTCACACGCCACCGCTAGCCTCACCCCCACCCCAATTCCTGCCTGGTAGAGTCCTACGGATCATCAGAGACAGATTTGATGCCATTTTCTCCAAAATGTTCACGCCGGTCCCCACCGTGACTCCTACCACAGTAGCACCACTGGTTCCTGAAGCATGATTTCTCTGTCTCTGCAATATGAAATTTTTGCCCTTTCTCCTTGCCTCCTGGGGACCGGGCTCTCTGAGCCCTAGGCTTTGAACATCCCTGAGTGAGGATCGGGAGCCACGCATAAAGGCTTTGTGAATGAGCTGATGGTTGACCGCAGAACATGTGTGGGGAGTTGGGATGGGTTTGCGTGCATGTGTCAGGGGATAGAGCTCGTAGTTGGAGCACCTCTCCCCATCCTAAGCCAACACAGTCAAACACCAGCCCCGGTTGTCCATGGCCCCCATCTTTATCTTGCTTTTCCCTCTGTGGCAGCAGAAACTGTTCGCTCCAATGCCCTTGGCCGAAGAGGCCAGGTAGGGGCTTTCTGCTAGCTGAGAGGTCCTCGCCCCCATGAGGGAAACTCTGGATGGAACCGACCCCATCCTGCCCCCAGGAAACCCTGTCAGTATTATCCAGGCTGCTACTTTCATTAGTAAGGTGCTTCCCTCTTAATAGGGGAAGACTTCCCTTAATGGGATGACAACCCCACTTCTCCTCTCCCCAGCCTGCCTTCCATATTAGCTTACCATTCTTCCCATCAGGGATGTCCCAGGCCTATCAGGAGACCCTCCACTATATCCCCTTAGCGGCAGAGCCCTCTCGCTGATTTCCTCCATTAGCCACTCCTGGTCCTTCTGTTACCCCCCCCCCATCCCCTATTTAACCCCCTCTCATTGAAGAGCCGCCACCAAACCCCCATTAGCCCTTCTTGCCCCCTCTCTTCCGCCCTTCTAGTTATCTCGCAGAACTCCCTTCCCTCTGACCTCTTCCCCCAACCCCGCAGACATCCCCTGGCCAGTCCGGAGGCCTTTGCAGTCAAAATCCTCAGGAAGAGGGCTCCAGCTCCATTTCTAGGCACACCATCAGGCCCCACCACCTTCCCAAGCAGAGCTGGACAGCCTCTGCTAGGTGCCTGGGGCAGGGGGTTGGGGGGTCGGGGTGGGTTCCAGACAGGAAGGAGGCGTGGACTTCAATCTGGAAGGTCTCTGTGGG